>NC_133809.1:17131914-17374414 GCF_043250625.1 Sebastes fasciatus
TTATTATTATTATTAGTAGTAGTAGTAGTAGTAGTAATAGTCCTGCTGGTCTTCTAAATACCTCGGCTGCTTCCTTGACTTGCTTGCTCATGACGTCGTAGGTGTCAAGTCGCTGGAGGCCTGGCATGTGGTAAAGAACGTGTGTGGCGTAGTTACACAGCAGACACACTGGGTTTGGGGTTGACGTGGGGTCCTTCAGTGCCAGTTCTCTCAGATGGGGTAAGCGGGCGAGGAGGGTGAGCTCCTGTTAGACCGATAACAACACCAGAACACACAGGCTAGTTCACTGATAGGGTTTCTCTTCATTCTAAGGCTCAGGTTGTGCCCAAAATACACAGAAGACATTATATATACAAATCAAATGTATGGCAACTTCTACTTCATGGTAAAAAAGAAATATTACACATGTGGATAGTGCTAAATGAACTGTCTGGTTGGAAGTTTCCCCTCCATACTTGCTGCACAAGTAGAAAATAAATCCCACTTTGTAATGACAAAGGAGCAAAGAGGTTTTCTTTGATTCCACAGTAGTTGCAATATACTGGGCTCCCAGTGCAGTGAATGACAAGGATTGTATTCCTTAAAAACTAGCTGGGTTAAGGCAAAAGGTGGATTGCAGAAATATGATTGAGGTGTTAAACATCTAATCAAAGCTACTGTATAACCACAAAACGTTCCTGTTAGATTGACCTTGAACAAGACAATGACTCAGTATAAATGCTACAGTATATGTCTAAAATGTATTACTGACTGAACACAAATCCGAATATCGCAAAAATCTTAAGTAGTCTTTTTTTTTTTTTAATAGATGCAGTCATGAATGTATATCATTGAATCCTGAATGGCATAAATTTTAATTATGCTGCTCAATACCTTATTGAAGGTCTTGTGCAGCCAGCCCATTGTATAATTGATTGAAAATCTGACCTGACAAGTCAAAAGAATTTAGAATAGCCCTTATCAGACCAAGGATTTGAATAAGGTTTTACGAATAAGCAGGAAAACTTTTTACAGAAGAATGTCAAAGACTGTTCTTACCTTAAAGGAGCTGATCTTGTTCCCCGACAGATTAAGATTCTGAAGGCTGACATTAGGATCAAGGCTATGCCCTTAAAAGAAGTTACAAAGTATTTGATTATTATAATTTTTTCCAAACAGCCCACTGAATCGCAATAAAACTTGGCACAAAAATACAACAGAATCTAAAAACCTACCAATCTTTTCAATATTGTTGTCAGCAAGGTTTAGTTCTTTGAGGTTTTGAAGAAAGTCCAAGCCCTTTAGAAGAAAAAACACACACATAACAGACAACTGGTCAAAATAGATAGATAGATAGATAGATAGATAGATAGATAGATAGATAGATAGATAGATAGATAGATAGATAGATAGATAGATAGATAGACGGATTCATACTTTACAGTTCAAACCTGTATCTCAGTTATGCAGTTGTTGTTGAGCCACAAGACTTCTAGGTTGATCTGCAAATTTAAATCCTCCATTTCACAGATCTGATTATCATAAAGGTAAAGTTTCTCTAGTTGTAGACAATTCTGCAGTCCAGATATTCCCTGAAAAATAAGATGAGACACATTATTGTTTAATATATATGACATTTGTTGTACAATTCAGGATACGGTCTTGCTTAAACTATGGGTTGTGATCCATAAATGGTGGTCCATGCATGCAAGACTTGTTGTCATTAGATGCCACAGCAAGAAGAAAATGTCATTACAGTGTGTTTTAAGGTTTAAGAACCTCTGCAATAAAACACAATAAGTTGCAATCACTCCCAGTAAAAGCCATAGTGGTCTGTAATGATTCAAGGCTTTACATTCTGTATTATTGTTTTCAGCAGTACCAGTGTTGATTGTTAGAAATCTTAACAAACTTACTGTCAGGTGGCACTGGACTACCCAGAGCTCCTGAAGCAGAGGACAGAACTCAAGTCCCTCAATGTGTTTTATATCCTGGCCCAATATGGTCAGCTGGCAGAGCCTCGGGAAGAAGGAAAGCCCAACCATGCGGGGAAAACCAGAGAAGAAGATCTCCAGGGAGCTGACGTTGCTCCCTTCTTGTGCAATTTTTTCATAGGACACTCCATTGGCCATGCACTGTTGAGAAATATATTCATGTGAATCATAATTTGGAAAGAAAATGATAAGGCAGTGAAAATAATAAATGAAGAAAAATGTATATATATATATATATATATATATATATGCATATATATACGTATATATATGTATGTATATATGTGTATATACATACATATATATATACTGTATATATACCATTGTATCATAATATTTCAGTTTTATGTGTATGTATATATATATATATACATACACATACACTCACCGGCCACTTTATTAGGCAACACAAATAGCTAATCAGCCAATCACATGGCAGCAACTCAATGCATTTAGGCATCTAGATGTGGTGAAGACGACTTGCTGAAGTTTAAACCGAGCATCAGAATGGGGCAGAAAGGGGATTTAAGTGACTTTGAGCCTGGCATGGTTGTTGGTGCCAGACGGGCTGGTCTGAGTATTTCAAAAACTGCTGATCTACTGGGATTTTCACACACAACCATCTCTAGGGTTTACAGAGAATGGTCCGAACAAGAGAAAATATCCAGTGAGCGGCAGTTGTGTGGACGAAAATGCCTTGTTGATGTCAGAGGTCAGAGGAGAATCGGCACAGTGGTTTGAGATGATAGAAAGGCAACAGTAACTCAGATAACCACTCCTTACAACCAAGGTATGCAGAATACCATCTCTGAACGCACAACACGTCCAACCTTGAAGCAGATGGGCTACAGCAGCAGAAGACCATCAGTACTAGCAAGGTGTACCTAATAAAGTGGCCGGTGAGTGTGTATATATACATATATATATACATGTATATATATATATATATATATATATATATACAGATATATATATATATATATATATATATATATATATATATACACACACACACTGTATTGCAATATTGCATCTGAGGAATTCAGTTGTTGGAAGCTGTTACAAGTATTAAAACTGGATATAAACATTATCATTAGCCAGATGAATGTGAATTTCATACTCACCAGTTCTTTGACCACCTCCTCGTCCCCGCGGTGAGTCTGTTTCTCACTCTGTGTCATCACTTTTCTGTGTAGGAATTTACTGAGATAACTTTAAGTAGTCTTTAATTTGCCCTTACTATATATATCCTGCTTTATTCTACTAATTGTCTGTTTGTTTGGGAGAGTAAAGAAAAAGCCATGACAACTAGGCTGCCAGATAAATAGCTGAGGTTAGTAAGTGAGCAAAACACACAAATAATAAATGTCGCCTCACATTCATGCTAACTTCACTAGCCTCTAAAGTTACTCTAACTAACTAAGCTAGCTAGATAACGCAGATACTGGAGCGGTTAGCAAATTCAACCTTGCATGACAGACAATATTAATACTATTTTTTCACGACGAATTACATAAAACCAGCTGCTCAAACAAACTCATCTGAGCTCAGCAATGTTTGTTCATCAGTGTGTGTCCACTAGGCAGGAGCGTCTGGTTGCCATGCTGGTTGCTAAGGGAGTAGTGATGTGTTGGTCGCGAACGAGCCGGTTCAAAGAGCCGGCTCTTGTAAGTGAACGATAAGAGCCGGCTTCCGTCCGAAAGCCTTTTTTTTTCTTTCTTTACTTAATTCAAGGCAGAATGATAGGATATAGCAGACAAGATGAGTGACAGTCGGAAACGAAGCAGCATGTCAAATTATGGTATTCTGGAAATTATAAGGTTTAGTATAATTATATTTAATAATCTAAAGGGACTGTTTGTAACTTTCAGAATTGCTTGTTAACAGCGACACCTGTGGCCGTTAAGTCAACGAAAGTCAGCGTCGGGCTCACGCTTGCTCACTCAAAATAGACATGAACGAGCATCGCTCAAAACAGTGAGGCGACACACGTCAGCTAAAACCACAATATCACTCTATATTTCACCTGCTTGGCAGTAATGTTAGCTGACCAGACAAAGGTCTCTCCATGAATCAATGCTGATCCTAGTGTTGGCTTTTCCTGCTTCAGCCTCCGGGGCTGAAGCAGGGAGAGAAACGTTATCGTCTCCGACCGCGGCCGGAGGGAGACACCGGCACCCGGTCGGAGACGATAACGTTCCTTGCAGCGGAGCCCCATCACTTCACAAGACACAGAAAACCTCTGTTGATCTGGAGGAGCTGCAGCAGTTATTTCTGCACAAACGTCCACTCACTAGATATTCTCAGAGCTACGAAGTCTTCTGCAGTGTGTAGTGAGCGCGCAAGAACGCACGTGGTCTGTGACTGAAGGCAAGCAGGCAGAGGAGCAGCGGAGCAGAGTACAGTAGAGACTCCGGCCCTGGAGACCAAGCTACTGTCTGTGACATATTCTACAGATGTCTAGACATGGAAACTGTAGTAATCTTGCTGGTATGATGTTCATATACAGTCAATAGATCACCTTCACTGTCTGTGACATATTCTACAGATGTCTAGACATGTAAACTGTATTATGTAGCTGATATGATGTCCATATACTGTCAATAGATCACCTTCACTGTCTGTTGCTGCTTGGACACGCAGCTGAGACGCGAGCGGCTCGCGTGTAAAATAGGCGAGTCTTCTATTCTATAAAATAGACGCGCGTCTGACGTGCGTCTCATGCGGGCAGTGTGTCCACTCTAACCTGTTAACATGGATGCCGAAATAAAAAACACGCCACGCAAGCCTCATGCGGGCAGTGTGTCCACCACTTTAGTCTGAACAGCGTAGCCATGGGAAACCGACCCGGTAGATTTATACGTGTAAAAAGTTACAAACAGTCCCTTTAAGTGATATATGTGAACACATACTAATTATAGGTCAAAATAGCGCTAAATTTGGCTGAATTATAAAAGGCAGAAGTGGTAAAACGAAGAGCCGTTTGGGAGCCGAAAGAGCCGGCTCTTCTTGGTGAGCTGAGCCAAATGATCTGGCTCACAAAAAAGAGCCTGAATTCCCATCACTATTGTTCCTCAGTGTGTGTCCACTAGGCAGGAGCGTCTGGTTGCCATGCTGGTTGCTAGGGAGCCATGTTGAAACTTCCTTTCCCTCCTGCTCATATTTTATATTCTACCACATGAGGGCGCCACACTGCAAGATACAGTTTCACCGTTAAACACGCATTTTTTGCTTTGTTTTTTTTAAAGCACACTTTTATAAAACATTACACTTGTTATCCTAGCTATACTTTAACATCTCCAGTTCGTATCCTTTATTATTGAGCTGGCACTTCCGCCATCTTCATTATGCTTCCTCCTGCGTCCCTCTCTCCCAATTTCACTGACTTCTCTGTACACAGAGGTACAAGGGGAGCCGGTTTCACCTCACCAAGCTTCATTTAGCTGTCATTCACTCCGTCAATGTCAACTTAGCTTCATTTACACGCCGTTAAAAGCCTCTAATGTTCGACTCTGCCCTGTCTGAATAAACAAAGTGCCAACCGCGAGCCTCTCGCGGACACCATGACGTCACCGCCGGAGCAGTTGAACTAAAACAATCAACCTCACTCCTTCTTCTCCTCTTTGCTCTCCGACCGACCGACCGCACCGTCTCTCTCCTCTTGTGGCGTCTAAACAAAACCACACAGGCTCAGTTGACAGAGACGCCAGCGAGGGAGCTGCATTTGTTGTGTGTTGTTGTCTCCGTAAGCCTCGTTTACAGTAACAAGCCCCGGTGTACGGTGGTAGAAGAAGACGTTAAAATCTTCTGTCCGGTAACAGGGAAAAAAACAGCATGTCTGCTCAGCCCGGTGAGGAGCTAGGCGGCTCGGATGGGAGGTGGTTTGGAGATGACTACGAGAGGAACGGCCTGTTTGGGAACACAACGACCCGCTTCGACGAGCTACGGGAGGATTTTAAGCCGAGAGGCGGCGAGGTGGCGGCGGGCGACCTGGATCAACAATTTCATCTTTTCCAGGACGACGGAAAAAGGCCTCCCGTTGCTATGGAAACTGCATCTACAGGTAAAGCGAGACAGTAAAAGTCTCAATATTTAGAGCATTTCAGCCACATTAGGGGTTTCATTTAGCCAGCTTTTATTAACAAAACCCCACACACCGGTGTTTATTAGGTGTAAATACAGCGAGGGAGACGCAGCCCGGTCCATTTACTGTCACAGATTGAGCGTTATACGACAGACAGGCCTGTGTCTGTGTCTCTGTGGGCTGAGTTAAAACTTCTGGGCTTGAAAACACATGAACGCAATCAAACTTGGTACAAAAATACAAAAAGATCTACCAATCTTTTCAATATAGTTGTCAGCAAGGTTTAGTTCTTTGAGTTTTTGAAGCGTGTTCAAGCCCTTTAGAATAAAACACATAACAGACAACTGGTCAAAAATGAGTGCATGCTATGTTGACATAACATGCACTGTCATACTGATGTGCTAAAGTGTGTAAAAATGATATATATATATATATAGTTCAAACCTGTATCTGAGTTATGCAGTTGCTGTTGAGTCACAAGACTTCTAGGTTGATCTGTAGATCTAATTTATTTATTTCACAGATCTGATTATCATTAAGGTAGAGTTTCTCTAGTTGTAGACAATTCTGTAGTCTAAATATGGGCTGAGTTAAAACTTCTGGGCTTGAAAACCACTGAGTGAACCACTGAATGTAACATACGGATGCCATTCTCTATTTTTGCTGCAAAACAAATCTACCTACTTGTACAAATAAAGTCACCTGAACCTGAATCGCAACGAAACTTGGCACAAAAATACAAGAGAATCAAAAAACCTACCAATCTTTTCAATATTGTTGTCAGCAAGGTTTAGTTCTTTGAGGTTTTGAAGCGAGTTCAAGCCCTTTAGAAGAGAAAACACACACATAACAGACAACTGGTCAAAATAGATAGATAGATAGATAGATAGATAGATTCATACTTTACAGTTCAAACCTGTATCTGAGTACCAGTTGTTGTTGTTGTTGTTGTTGAGCCACAAGACTTCTAGGTGAATCTGCAACTCTAAATTCTCTATTTCACAGATCTGATTATCATAAAGGTAAAGTTTCTCTAGCTGTAGACAATTCTGCAGTCCAGATATTCCCTGAAAAATAAGAAGATGAGACATATTATTGTTTAATATATGACATATGTCGTACAATTCACTTATACAGGATACAGTCTTGCTTAAACTATGGGTTGTGATCTATAAATGGTGGTCCATGCATGCAAGACTTGTTGTCATTAGATGCCACAGCAAGAAGAAAATGTGATACAGTGTGTTTTAAGGTTTAAGAACCTCTGCATGCTATTTTGACATAACATGCACAGTCATACTGATGTGCTAAAGTGTGTAAAAATGATAGATTGACAGACAGATAAATAGATAGATAGATTGATTGATTGATAATTTATAGTTCAACCCTGTATCTGAGTTATGCAGTTGCTGTTGAGCCACAAGACTTCTAGGTTGATCTGTAGATCTAAATTATTGATTTCACAGATCTGATTATCATTAAGGTAGAGTTTCTCTAGTTGTAGACAATTCTGTAGTCTAAATATGGACAGATGTGGGCTGAGTTAAAACTTCTGGGCTTGAAAATGACTGAGTGAACCACTGAATCGCAACCAAACTTTGCACAAAAATACAAAAGAATCTAAAAACCTACCAATTTTTTCAATATTGTTGTCAGCAAGGTTAAGTTCTTTGAGGGTTTCAAGCGTGTTCAAGCCCTTTAGAAGAAAAGAAAAAAACAACGGTCAGCTGGTCAAAAATGAGAGCATGCTATTTTGACACAACATGCACAGTCATACTGATGTGCTAAAGTGTGATAGAGAAATAGATTCATAATTTAAAGTTCAAACCTGTATCTGAGTTATGCAGCACTTCTAGGTTGATCTGCAACTCTAAATGATTTATTTTACAGATATCGTAAAGGTAAAGTGTCTCTGGTTTTAGACAGTTCTGTAGTCCAGATATTCCCTGCAAAATAAGAAGATGGGACACATTATTGTTTAATTTAATTATTGTACAATTTGCTTTTGTTTCAGAAACAAAGATGCAAGTGAGTAACTTCCATAGGCTGATAAATTAGCTGTCACAGCAGTGATGCTGAAGGGAATAATATTCAAGACATCTTCAAAACTAAATTCATTCAGACTTGGTTGGAGCTTATGAAACATCAATTATAACCTATTGTTTTCCCCACAGAGTGTTTGGGTTGATGAGAGTCTGTAGGGAGGATACAGATGGGATGCAGCATGCAATAACAAAGAGCCTGTTGAACTTTGAATGGCGTATGTTCACTGTTGCATCTGCCATGTAGGCCCATATAGCCTAATAAAATACCTGCGTTCTTGATAAGGTGGGGGGATGATAAATAGATTACAAGTCCCCTAGTTTAAATAGCCAGTGGCTGGGTTGAAAATATTTAAATCCTATAGTTCAATCAATAGAACTAGACTTGACCAAAATATTGTATTAGTCCTGTTGTAGCCTAACAAGTAGCCTGCATGATGTCCGGGTTCCTACGTTCCTGCTCTGGCATTGTTAATGATATAGTTATATTATTGGATACTGGAGGCAGTGGTTTTTGTGGGAACATCGTGCAGACCTCAGTTCTAAGTCCGTCACTCTCCTCAGCACAGCTCGGCTCATGCTGCTATTTTTAATCCAAAGGAACAGGGCTCACTATTCGCTTGGCTAGCAAAACCAGAGCCCTGTACTTTCATTCACCAATTCACTGAAAAATTCATGAGATGATGTTTAAAAAAAAAAAAAAAAGAAAAAGAAAACGCCGCCTAGTTTCCTCTCTTTGCTGCTCAGGCCTTTCTCATTTCGCTGGCTGCTGCTGGTCCAAAACAAGAAAAATAAGAAAAAAAACATGTTATTTTTTGTATATCCGTTAAGTACAAGAGCATTTTTAATGCATAAATTTGACTTTAATCCTTTAAGGCACAGCATTTAGCATGAACTTAAACATCCAAAGCTAAAATTGTTGCAATTGGAAAAATAAAGAAAAGGCATTTACTTATAAAAGCTTAAAATTATCCTCTTCAGGCAGGCTGCGTGTAAAATATGTGAAATGATGAACTGTCTAGTCGATGTGTGGCCTTGCTTTCTAGAAAAAGAAAACAAAGCACATGCTCTACTCTACTTCTTTCATAACAGCGTGCCAGACAAGCTTGTGTAGGTGCACACACACACACACACACACACACAGATTACGTTTTGATTCCTAAAAATGGAAAGAATAGCTGCCTCTTATTGCTGTGACTCCTGCTGAGCCATGTCCATACCAGTGAAATAATCCACTCTGTCATTTATGTTGTTGGTGGGAACATTGCACATCTCATCACATCTAGCAAGGCAGACTGGACATTTTCCTCTTGACCAGACATGTTATAGTCTGTTCTGATCTCTGTCAAAGACGTTCACTCCCAACAACCGCCACGATAACAAACTCTCCTTTTCTGCTTGGCTTGTGGATAATAATAAAATGTAATAATAATTGTGTTAAATTCAAGTTTTTTTTACTGAAGGCAGAAAGAAGATAGGACTTTGAACAGTGCGACCTGTGAAATAGTATCTCTCCCAGATGTCTAGAATTTCCTCTCTGGGTAATTGATCCATGCCTGTCCTAAATCTTGTTCACAACACAGTGATCTACCCGCAGGATGCCGATAATGCTGATTTCAGCGGTGTTAAATTACTACAGGACAGGACCTTAGCCTTGGATCACAGTACAGTATAGCCTCTTCTATCCTCAATCCTGTGAAGTTTTCAAGAGACATGAGAAAGAAAGTTGTGGAAGATATTGCTGCATCACGACAAGATCTAAGTGTGCTGTGAAAATCCCACAGATTGTTTTGAGCACATGGTGTGGCTAACAGCCTCCCCTGCTGTCTGGCACAGAAGAAAACAACTAAGTGCATATTGCACACAAACATTGTGACGTCCTTTTTTCCAACAAGCTCTTTGTAACTCATTACAGTGCATTATACTGGTCACTTCATCACATCCTGACAAAGTGCATCAGTCCCTGACCGGTGGATTAGACTCAAGTCCTTCTCCGTTTTTAGCGTATCATCAGTGACAAGGATGAGACAGCATAATGTCTGGCTGGGTCTTTTCCATATCTGTCAGATAGAGAAAGCACTTAGTGGACTCCGCTGGCCTGCATAAGCCAGCACACAGTGCATCTGTGCCTTTAGCTCCCGTTCCCAGGGGGCAGAGCAGTGCTAGGTCTTTTCAGACTGGATGATAAAGATGCAAGATAATACAGGAGGAGGAGGAGGACGAGGAGGGGGGAGCAGCTTAATGGCAAGAGAGGCGAGGCTGTGATGAGAAGGCCGATAGTTCAAATGGCCAGACTGTCAGGATACGAAGAGCTGTCTTTTCTTTCACAGCTACCTTTAATTCGGTATCTAACTCTGACAAAAGCACTTCCTTACTGTAGATGTCAGTGGTCAGAGCATCTCCCAGGTTTGAACCAGTGTTTGTATGTATTTCCGTTAGCTATTGTGTTTGAAAATGTGTTGTCCAGCACCTTACATAATGAAATGAGGCTTAAAGGGTGTGCAATATACTATAGTGTCTGCTTTAAAGTGCTCATCCCGAGTGTTACCCGCCAGGTTCCCAATCTCATTTATCCTCATCTGTCTCCAGGACCAATTAGCTAATGCTGCTTTATAAAAGGACAGATAAAAGCATGACAGACCCTGCCCAAAAAGCTCCACTGCAGGGGACAATAACAACGCATTACTGCTATCATTATATCAATAAATCATAGGTCTTTTGATCCCCAGTGTTTACCCTGAAGACGATTAAGAGCCAGTATGTGAAATACGATGCTATGTTTTCGTACTGCCTCGGTCCGGCTCTCTAGCCTGCGGGCACAAAGTAATCCCTGAGCAGAGTATTGCAAAATTGCTCATGGGATTAGAGCTACTATCAGAAGAGACGCTATTAAACAGTGTAGTCCATCTCTGGTTATTGTAGGCTATGCATGCCTGCCTTCCTGCCTGCGCCTGTACTCTTTAATGCCCATGAAAGTGAAGTACAATGAAAGTGAAAAGCCAGTCCAAAGTCACACTGAATTGACAGCTTTGACCCAAAGCAGACAGCCTGCAGACACTCAGTCTGGATCCTCCCACACCCTCTCCATTCATCCATACAGCTCTACCCAAGCAAGAAAAATACAATCAATACAGTGGAAGACAGGTACTGTACGTACCACGGCTTCAGAATGGGGACAGATTAGCTTTTATTTAAACCACCTCTACATTGATTTATATTTCACAAAGGCTGCTGGAACAACAACATTTGTCCTGTGTGGCCTTCAGTGATTTTTTAAGAATGGTGGGTGCACGGACGTTTCTTACAGTAATTGTGGGCCCTCATTGTCTTGGATCAATGCAGCTCAGGGTGGTTGAATCCCTCAGCACAGCTGCTCTCCCATCGACCCCTGCTAGTAGTTTTGTTGTACCTCAGACTGTCTTTGTGCTCTCCATTATCTTCTTCTTTAACGTGGGATAGTTAGTGACGAGTGTTCACGTATTTGTTCAGCCACGGATATTGTAATCAATACTTTGTGAAGACAAACATCATAACCAAAGCTTTTAAAGCCAGAGACCATTAACAGTTGGAGTGGTGCTTCAGTTAAACTGACAAATAAGTCAGGGACTAATATTCTATACAGTACCACTCTCCATAGAACATAATATGTACGTCTATGTACTTTCAAATAATATATTTATGTGAACATTTCTAAATAAATTGTGCACCAAATAATAGGAGAAAGAAAATAAATGCTACGTGGCAAGCCTATTATATAGCCTGTGCTGATTAACGGTGTTTTTCTTTCTCCAAGTAGTATAACTTAGACTTTGCATCATCCATGTTTACAAAATCTATTTCTGTTTTTATCTTACTAAACAAAGTACTCTGCAGTTATCAGTAAAAGGGACAATTCATCCCTAAAATAATAAAGCTGCAGCATAATATTTAACGTCAAAGGCACAGATGGCTTTGAAAGAAGAGCACAGTAAGTAAGCGTCTCGATGGATTGCTTTCCACAAGGTCATGGAGTGAAAGAGAACTCCTGAAAGGTGACACCACAGTCAAGAAGGGTCATGAACAGAGTATTGATATCATTACAGTGCTGTAGATTAACAGATGTTTAAAAGTAAAGCTGAACTACAGATGAGATTAATGATGGAGTGTGCTTGGACAATACAGAATGACAGAGATAGTTCCTTTTGAAAGTCAGCAACATCTTTTCTCTTTTTGCACTGGACACGATGTTCTCGAGACTAGAAAAACACGCCTGTTTGCGCAAAAAATTTGGATCGATTTTAAAGGGGCCTATTATGCTTTTGTGCTTTTTCCCTTTTCTTTAGTGTTTTTTGTGTGCATGTAAAAGGTCTGCAAAGTTACAAAGCCCAAAGTCTACGCCAAAGGGAGTTACTCTCCCCGACAGAAACACTGCTCCTGAACTGCCTGAAACGCCTTGCTTGAAATCCCGCCTTTTCTTCCGTAACGTGGTGATGTCACCAAGTAACACATTTGCATGGCTAGTTTGGCACGCCCTCAAACAAAGTTAGTTAGAGTAAAGTTGGAGCAGGGTCATAAGAGTTTGGTTTGGTTGACCAATCACAACAGAGTGGGCCAGCTGACCAATCAGAGCAGACTGACCCAGCAGTATGTGGGAAGTGAGTGGTGAAGTAAGAGAGAGAGAGCGACGTCAGCGAGTAACGTTATCGTCTCCGGCCCAAGCAGGAAAAGTTAAGTGTTTGGTTTGTCCATAAACATGGCCGACTTCATGGCCTATGTAGATATAAACGGCTCATTCTAAGGTAACGAAAACACAACGATTCTTATTTTCAAATGATTATACACTAAAGAAAACATGCTTATTAATATTATATTCCATTTCTGCTAATAGACCCCCTAAATTTTACACACTGGTCCTTTTTAAAGCATGTAAACATGTTCTAGTAGCAACCCAAAATACAAGTATGCACCTGAAGATAAGCATAATAGGTCCCCTTTAAAATCCCTTTCTGTTTATTCTAGTTTATTAATTTTATTCCACATTGAATAACTGCAGTGGATCAGTAAGTGTCTTCAAGGGAGTAAACACATGCAGCTCAGTAAACCCTTCATTTCAAAGTGGTAATATATTCATTTTGCAACTGGGGCTCTTTTGATATCGTCTGTGCTCACATGTTTTTGTCTGTAGCCTGATAATTAGGAGCCCATGCTTTGGCGTAGCCCAGATTGTCAGGCTGCATTAGTTTCGGGGCTGCACAGAGGACAACAAAAGGGACTGCCCCTTCACAGCACATCCACCAGGACTTATTTATTTAACTGCACCATCCTTTCTGTGACATGGTTACGTTGTGTGTGTGTGGCTATAGTGTGAGCTGAAAATTCCTCTGTTGTCACATCCAATCCCATCGGAGCGCAGCAAAGCATTTGTTTCAGCCTTGTGGGTCTTTTTCCCAGTGTCTGGGTGCTAACGCCATACAAACAGATTCAAAATGCCCTCAATCTCAACACACCAACTTTGTCAAGTAGCTGCCCAGAGTGGCTGCCCTCAAGTCTCTTTATTGTTACAGATGCCTTACGCAACTGCTGGTGAGTTTATCTGTGCTGGAACGTAGAATGGGTTGATAGAGAGAGAGAGAGAGAGAGAAAGAGGGGGCGTGTTGCCTAACAGTCAACAGGATTACTGGCAGTTCACCTCTCTTCACAGTTTGTAGTGGCCCTGAGTGCTTCCCACATCTGCACAGTAGCTATTTGTACAGTGAATCAGTGAGTGTAAGATTATGATGGTGTTGCCAGGGTGATGGCTGATGGGACCTATACGATGGTAGTACACTAAGAGGATTATACATTGGTTTGCTTTAGCAGTACATCAAGCGCATTCATGTCATTGACCTGAACTTGGCTCAACAGCTGTGCCCATCACTGTTGCATACGGCTTGGATCCATAGACATTTGAGTCTATTAGATACAAAATAATCTGAAGCTCAAGAGTGTGGGCCTGCACGTCAGCCCCCCACTTCCTTATGTCCCAGTATGGGTGTGTAGTGTTTATGCCATTGTACTGCGGTATGATGTATTGTTAATGACTGAGTAGGAAGGACAGCAGAAGGGAAGGGTGGTGGGACGTTTTAGAGGAAGCGAAGGGAGGGACGGGACGCCCTGACCTGTTGGGTCTTCTGTCAGTCAGTCTGCATCCTCCAGAGCTAACCCTAAGGGCTGCTATTTTAAATCTTCCCCCCTCATCCAGCCCAGCAGCTGGACCCAGCCTATTTATAGCACCACCGCTGCCCTGGGAGAAGCAGGGCTAGAGAGCAGCAGGAGGAGGAGCTCAGTATGTGGAAGTATAAACTCTGACTTGTACACAGCACAATAAAAATATTAGCATCAGAAGTGTGCTTGTGTGTGGTACTGTGTTTACGCGTGTGTATTTGTGTATGCACATGAGACAGTGTGTGCTTGTTGGTGGATTTGCACGACTTAAAGACATAAAGTCAACAAATGTGAATACTTGACCTTGACTTCTGACCTGATGATTTGAAATAACATCCCTATCAAGTCCGTGTCTTCCTGTTTTGCAAGTCATATGTAATATGAGCATCCTCAACGTTTCCCAGCAGCTCTGTAACAAATTATTCAGTGAGATGTTGAGCGATATTTTACAGCAGAGCACACACTAATTCACAGTCAACATCTGTCGTTTTTGAATTCTTAATCGTAGTTAAAAACACCAATTGTATCATTGTAATTAGTATTATTTCAGTTTTGCATGTGTGTTGAATACCACAGTGAGCTGTTTGAAATATTTATTTTATATATTTATCATGGAAGACTTTTGTCAACCTACTGTAGCGTAGCTTAAGCTATTTAAATTGTGGAGAGGGTAGCTTGCACATACAGTATATTGTTCATATTTTATGTGTTTGTTTTCATGACACTAATTTGTCAGGGGAGATGCAGGATTAGAGATTGCAGAGCAGAGAAAGCTCTTTGCCTGCATGATTTAGAACAGACTCTGGTTGTGATACTGTGGTTTTTTTGGGGTCTGAACAATCCCCCTTTGTCCCACACTGGGTACAAGTACCCTCTGTTACTGCTGCCTCACTGATCTTCACAGCCGAGCAGCCAGTCGGACTGTGCTGCCCTCACAGTGCCACAGCCCCGCTTTCCTGGCAGCAGCGCCAGCTGAAGCGTGATCTTGTTTAACTGGATGTTTTCATTAATCAAACAGCTCAGACAGATTAGATTTGATCGTGTGACACAGAGACTGCTGTCATTCTTTCTCATAAGCTTCCTGTGTGTAACCTCACTGAGTTCTCTCTCTTCTTGTCGATCTCTGCAGATGACCCCATGTCTGGCCTGTTTAGGAAGCCTATGAATGATGATGGTGATGTCTACACTTCCCTGATGTCAAATCAGAGCTTCACATCGGATCGAGAAGCCTCCTACCTGTCGGACGACCTGAAGCCGTCCAAGCCGACCTCTGGCCTGGATCAATTCTCCAGCGACAACTATAGCTTCAGTTCCAGCACCAAGACGACTTCCAGCCTGGTTGATGACATGCCAAAATCTCTGTTTGGCTCAGATAAGACAGAATCCTACAACTACATGGACATCAGCCACGGGGATGAATGTCGCGACCAGGGCAGCCTGGTGGACATGGGCTTGACTGGTGGTGACTCACTGGGCAGCTACATGGATAAAAACCTCGGAAGAGATGAGGAGGAAGAGGAAAACCTGGGTCCAGCACTGGGCTCCCACTCTTTCCCCTACGTGGAGGAGCCGTCTGATGAAGAGCTGTCAGACTACCGCTCCTACCGAAACCTGGGTGGCACCCCGCAAACCGCCAGCCCGGTGAAGATCACCTTGACCGAGTCCCAGCCTCCAGCTGCCAAGACTGAGCCGCAACAACTTCCCCCTCCAGCCAGCGCGTCTGAGCGTGAAAACGTCCTCAGTGTGGGTTTACAGGGGGTTCCCACCGTGACGCTATCGGAGCCAGAGGATGACAGCCCTGCCTCCACTCCCAATGCTTCACCGACACGTAGGCACAGCACGCACACAAACACTGACATCAGTATATATTATAGTATAATACATTTTCTGAAAAATCAATTAAGAAACAGTTTATGGATAAAATAACCAGATGGGAATGCATGTTGTTGACAAATCAAGAAACTTCATCACATCAGATATATTTCATGTAGATGATAATGCCATAATAAAGGTCATTAGAGTCAATGCTACATCAGAATTTGTAGCCTAACAGTAGAGAAGAAAATAGAGAAAGTCCGCAAACTGACTCAGTAATGCCAGTTACACAACAATAACTATCTATTGTTAACATTAGCTAATATTAGCCACCATACGCTACTGGTCATACCAGACCAATTCAGTTTGTGACTGTATTTCATTGAGCAGGTTAATTGATTTTTAAGAGAAACACTGTGATATTTCTTCTTTCAAAAGTTACACAGACTAGTTTAGTAACTAGAAACTGTATGTCTGAATTTACAATGTGAATGAAGACTTGAACGCCCTCTCTGCATTTCTTTGTGAACAGAAAAAGAATTCCCTTCCAGTGACATGGTCAAGGCCGACGCGGTGAAGCCTGCACCTTCCAAAAGCAGTCCGAGCACAAAGGCGGGCAGCAGGGAGCATGATGGCAGCAGCGCAGAGTCTGGAGACTCAGAGATTGAGCTGGTGGCTGAGGAGCCGCCAAAGGCCGCTAGCAACCCATTTGCCCAGCCGCCTAAAAGCAAGGGCACATCCAGCCAGCCAAACAACCCCTTTGACAATCCCCCAGTCACCAAGGGTGGTTTCGGCCTAGCAGGCAACCACGCTCCACCCACAGCCTACAGCATTCTG
Organism: Sebastes fasciatus; assembly: GCF_043250625.1. NCBI lineage: Eukaryota > Metazoa > Chordata > Actinopteri > Perciformes > Sebastidae > Sebastes > Sebastes fasciatus. Next base: position 17,148,849 of record NC_133809.1, read on the forward strand.
AGGGAGGAGAGAGAGGCCGAGCTCGACAGTGATCTCTTCATTGAGTCTGCGTCTGAAGAGAGCCCAAAGAGAGAGCAGGGCTTCGGCGGCCCCAAAAAGGGAGCCGGCCCTCCCTCTCCCCTGGTTCCCAGCGCCGTCCCTCCCCGTAGTACGGCTGAGGCGGTGCCAGCCGAGCCCCCGATCACAGAACCGGTGAAGACCCCGGTGAAAACAGAGGAGGATCGCCCCAGCAAGCCCAAGCCACCCACTGCAGCCGTGCCCCCAGAGGTGCGATCGGAGAAGCCCCACCAGGACGACATGCACAAGCACACCGATGAGGGCAAAGGAGACCTGGGAAAGCCTGCTCCTTCAATCTTCCTGCAGAGCTTTGGTAAAGAAAAAGGTCAGTCTTATTAAAATCTTGATTGAATGTGGTGTTTTCTAAAGAATACACTTTTCACCTCTGCACAAAAATGTATTGTTGTTGCCTCTCTGTGGAAGTAATAGGATTTCACAAAACATGTCTGTAATCTTTTCATTGTTGCAGTGGTTTCACCTTGGCTTAAAAGCCGCTATCTCGAGTTTCCAGAAATAGTGCTGTGGAACAGGTAGCGTTGCATATGCTGACGTGTCTTCATGCCCGAGTGAAACAGCTATCGCATGTGCATTTATGTTTAAAACCTTCCTAACCATATCTAGGGATAAAAACTGAAAAGATATTGGCAGCAAATTTCTAATCAAATCACCAACACAGTACTTGTGTTTGCTTACTTCCTGGTAGCTACCTGCATGGCGTGCTTTGACTTTGTTTTGTTGACAAGGCCGGGAAAGTAAACAGGATTGCTGAGAGAGATGGGATGCTCCACTGCTGCGTGTGTGTGACTGTGCAGGGGTGGGGGGGGTGGGAAGTGTTGATCTTTCCTGAGGTCTGCTTCCCCCTGGTGTTACATTTGAGAAAAAAAGCAGAGTGAGGATGCATTGATTCCCATTTATGACATACATGATGACTGAAACTCAACAGCCACACTGTCTAAACTTGTAAACATTAATCTCTCAAATTATAGAATTGCAGATGTTGAGAAAGCTATTTCTGCATCTTGACAGCATCTGGCTCCTTACACCCATCTGTGATTAGGTAAGTCAGACATGCCAGTTCCAGTCAGCAGGAGTTAATGCTGTCTAAGCCGTACATTTGGGGTTTGGTATTTGACTTCTATTGGCTGTTCTCTCTGTTCTTGTGAACAGTGGGTTTATATAATCCTATGATGTCAAAATGGGGCACACTCCTACTTAGGGGCTCTGAAGGCTTCCTCTTGAATTTCAGTTACAGAGCTGTAAAAAATCACATCTAATGAATGATGTTTGGCTTTGATTTTCGGAAACTCACAGCTACTGGTGCACCCTGGTCCAGCAGAATGTAACTATTAAGTCGGCGACAAATTTGAAATGTGTAATATTACGAGCTGTTGTGATTAAATGGTAAATAAAAGAGGCGGTCCCTGGTTTGTTTACTCGGACTGTAAGAAGGTTCTGGAAATGCTAAAAAGCAGGTCACGTGTATATTTTCTGCACCACTAGAGGGCGCAGTGCACCTTTGTCATGGCTGCTATGTGGAAGACCAGCAGATATTGTTTTCATCAGTCTGTGCACTTCCACGCCAGTTGCCATAGCAACAGTGATGGGGGAGCGTGTTCAGTCTGGTTCACGGAAATCTGTTTTTTTCCCCCTCTTGGTTGGTATTGGCATTGAAGCCTGTCAAGGCTGCAGTGAGCAGAAGGTGTGAGGTGTGGCCGTCTGCAGGGGGGGTGGACAGAGGGGACACGACTTAAGGCGTTGATTGGATTGGAAAATGACGTAAACTATAAAGGAATTGATTTCTGCTCAGTGCTGACAACACCGTGACTGTGCTGTTTCTTTTGCACTTCTATTTTGAAGCGTCCTACATTGCTTTTTTCAGTCCCAGGTCTCTGTACAGGTCCATTTGCATTACAAATATATTCTAGGGAGGAAATTGTAAATCCCAAACACATCCTGAGGGCACTAAACAAAGAACATTGTGCTGTAATGCACAGTGTCTCGTTATGAATTATTAAAGTGCAAGCACTTTGCCTCTTCAATTATCAGTCAGTCGTAGTGGAAACAGCTATTTCAATCTCTGGCTACAACCTTAAATATTGTTCTGTGCAAATAAAGAACAATGGACCTGGATGTTTGCCATGTTCTTCCTTAGCAACGTGGTCTCAAGTCCAGCTATTTTCAACCTGCAGGAAACATTGCTGTTGCACTCTGTCTGGTGTGCAACATTACTATTAAAATGACTCCTGTTCTTCTAACGAGCTACAAGGGAAGCCTTGCTTGTATATGACAAGCATATGTGGGATAACCCTCCCACTGCTTGTACCAACTATCACCAGTCTGCTCTGATGCTCTGTTAGGGCTTTTATTGTGAAAGATAGTGTTCCTTCCCTTAGCTTAGTCTCCAACGATCACCACCCACCCTCTCACCCCCCTAAGCTCTTTTAATCATTGTATGGATGGTTTGCTGCAGCAGCAACTGTGGTGTGGTGTTTACAATTTGACCCCCCTCCCCCTCCCCCAGCACACACACACACACACACACATACATACGCACTTTCCCCGCTCCTTGTTTTTTAGCAAGCGCTGCTCCACAGCATCAGTCTGTGAGTTCCGCGAGCCGGCAGCACCTTGGAAACCTTTCCTCCCTCCCTCCCTTCCTCCCTCTCTGTCATCTCAGCCTATCTCCCGCATCCTTCGTTTTTTTTCGACCATTCATGCCTTTCTGGGATGAGTGAGTGAGTCGGTGCTACTGAAGAGGGAGACAAAGAAGAAAACGGGAGACAATAAAGAGGAAGAGAGAACAGGGACATAACTGATCACCAGCATGCAGGCCACTGCAGACGTTACCAAGAAGGAATGCTCCTGGAGCGGCTGGAAGGGCCAGGGTACAGATGTGTTTACTGTGATCTGCTCACCAGTCTGTCTGTGTTTTGTGGCTGTGAGAGAGGGACTGTTACCTCTGCATGCAGGTTAAATATTCATGACACTGTGGGTTGAATGTGTGTGTGTGCTTTGCATGTGTACATGTGTCATCTAACTGCATTTGTCGAGCGTTGGGGAATCAAACAGCAGTGTTTACCTGCGCCTGCTTTCCCACGGACACGCCCTGATGACAGATCCTTTCTGCTGCATGTATGTGTGTGCGTCTGATTATTTAAAAAAAAGAAAAAAAGAGGAGAAGGGGCGAGTGACGCTGGTGGGTGTTTTGGAAATCAAGTGTATACACACCAGTGTGCTGGGAGCCATCTGTTTTGGCTGCATGCTAATATGGATGCCAGCGTTGTGTTGTGGACTAAGGCGTGTCATTGTCATCACCACCCCCCCCCACTTTGCAACCGTGCAGGGGAGCTGGTTTTATATGGCGTATGTTCTGTTTTTGTGTAACGAGGCGGTCGATCTAATATCCGGACGGCATTGACAGACTGTCTCCATGGTAACCAGGGCACACCCATCCTGATTACATCAGCCCCCATCTCCTAGGCTGCCATGGCACCTTGCAGAGACTGGGCCGGGGAAGAGCATCCTCCGTCTGTCTGTTTCCACCGCATGGAGGGCTCGTAGAAGGGGCCAAGAGAGAAAATGGCGTCCCTTCCTCCACACTAGCTGTGGTTTATTATCTGCCATCTTTTTAGGTTTAGCTTACAGTAGCAGTGTGAATGCAATAGAAGGGTCTGCTGATTGTATCCCAACAGAGACCACAACAGCCACTGTTTGTGGATGTGCAGCTTTGTAAAAATAACCCTGATGACAAACCCCCATTCGTCGTCATTCTACTGAGTCATCCATTTAATGTGGCCGAGACTTTGTAACATGATGAGCCTATCTGATGGGATCTGTCCACAACAGGAGGAACGCATCGAATTAAGCTGATACAGTTAGCACAGCAAAGAATGAAATTGAGCAGATTTACTTTCTGCAGATGAATGTTTGCACATCACTTTGAAGCTATAGGCGCTTTTATGTTTAGTCATTCTCATTGGACATGCACAGCACTGACTCAGTGCCACCAAGCTACTCATCAAACAATGATGCAGACATATCCAAGACAGGACTCAAGATGACACACAACAGCCAGGTTTTCTAATTCATACTCAAAACAGATACTCTCCACTGTGTGCACACTTGATTAGCGTCTCCTAAGCGAGTGGCTACCTTTATCAATCAAGTAAATCTTTACATGCATGCCAGTATGGCTTATTCACTAGTGATATTGATGCATGTATACATCTATACAAATAAGTTCTATGATATGGAGAGGTCTGAGAGAATAATCAAATTTTAGAAATACACTAAAGGTGGTTGGATAGTTGAGACTTTTTAGTGCCATTTTGGTTTAAAAACGTTTTGGTTAACTGGCCCCATTTGTTCATTTCAGTTCAGCTCTAGCGAATGTCCATTCATCACGTGAGTAATTCGGATACACTGACAATAAATTTGAGGTTCATAATTGTCATGTCCCACCCAAATGTAAACTTATCATCCCCCAAGTTCAAGTTCCAAGTCTGAGACTCGAGTCCTGAATCTGTTGGCAGCAGAAGTCCCTCTGCATGTTTGCTCACTCTGGCTGATGGCTTGTTTGAGGCCACAAGGATGTCTTTAGTGATTTAATGAGGTCAGGCTAAACTAGTTTCACTACAGAAAAGGGGGAGGGGGAATCATATCATTGTCACTGGTGTTAATCATTTGCTCTGGTTTTTGCTCGGTGTACGTGTTGAATATCAGACGCAAGAGTCATGTCAACAAACGGAGCTCAGCATTCGTACTCCCTCTGTTCAGCATCCTGCAACATGGCACATTAAACTGTCACCCATGTAGTTCAGTTTTTGCTACTGTCAAAAACGAACTGGATTTTCTATATTTGGTGCATGCCTTAATATGGTTTCAATCAAATATAAACAATTGAAATATCACCCCTACTGTCATCTAGTGTAAACAAGCTGCACCACACATTTTTATTAAAAAAATCTGAGCTTGTAATGTGACTATCAGTTTATCTTTAAGGTCTTTATAAACACCGTCTTTCTTATTTTCTAGACACAGACTTGACAACTAACTGGCATCGTGTAAAACCTGCCATTGTCCCTTTGTGCTCCACAATAAAGGGAGAGGCTGTCTTCATGTGTCGGGGTTTAGAGACACATTATGTGCTGCTGATTCCCCGGATTCACAGCAAATGAATCTCTCTCTGTTCCCAAAGGAACGCTCTTTCCCCTCCCTCCCTCCCTCTCCCTTCCACTGTCGGCCCCTCCCTTCCTCCCTCTCTCCATCTCAGTGAGCTCTGGAGAGAAAATGGAGCACGGTAACTATGGTAACTGCATCAGGCAGGTGCTCAGCAGATCCTTGCCACTGAAGCATTTTAATGGAGGAGTTGAACATGGGCTACAGTCTGTGCGGTTTATTAGCGTGCAGCGCTGCTGTAGTCGCCTCATCTTTGGCTACTGAAGTCATTTGATGCACATTAAAGAGGACTCTGGTTTCATTTTGATTCACTGTCTTGTATTTTAGGCGCTGCTTGGCAGTCTTTGTCACGTGTCAGCGGGGCTGCGCTTAAAAGCTGGAGCACAAAAGAGCTCACAGAGAGAGGGAGTGTTTGCGTGTGTGTGTGCGTTAGGGTGTGTGTGCTGGATTGCAATGTGATTCTTTGGCAACCGCACCCCACAGACGCCCCCCCCCGCCCTCCCCTGCTTCCTCAGTCCCCCTGCACAGACGGATGCTGATTTGCTGGTGTGGCTGTGGCCCCTCCTCTCCTGTGCAGGGGGGACTCCCCCTCCACTGCTCTCCTTTTGTCCGTGGATAAAGCAGCTGCCTCTTTCCCTGTTCAGCCATGGGAGCCGCAGGTCAGTACACGCTTCTACTGCACTAGCTAAAGCTTTCTCAGTCTGCGTGCAGTCTGTGCAGCACATCACAAGGCACGGGCGCTGCCGCCGGTCAACACCTGTCTCTAGCAGAGCTGATGTGTCTTTGTGTTGTTACAGCTGCTGGATGTGCTACCTGTGCCTGTCTGTCTGTCTGTCTGTGTGTTTGTGTGTGAGCATCTCCATGCAAATCAGCAGCCACACGGACAGTTTGTCAATGGTGGCAGCAACTAATGGCTTCTGTTGGGAGTGGTGCATGTACGGCAGCGAGGGCACATGGATCCTGTTCACACTGTTTCTGAATGAGTAGTGTCTTTGATTTGATCGTGGGGGTGGGAGGGGGTAGATGGGTACTGTAAGTCACTATTGATTACTGATATGTAAAGACAGATGTTATTTTACAGTATAGGAAGGTTAGTGTGTGATGATTCACTTAGTCACAATGTCTGTTCTTGCGCCACACAGGTTTAGCCTGCCTTTTTGGCATCCACAGATGCCTTTAGTGGAGAGTAAAGATGGCCGTCATCACTATGCTGCTCACAGCTCCACAGCTAAAATTAGAGCAGGCGGGCAGGCGGACAGCTCAGAGAGGAAGAGTAAGATACCCAAGAGACCTCAGCCGCCGATTCTTTCTTCTTCACAGGCACAAAAGTTTACATTGACACACCGGTTCTGCCTCCCTATGTGATTTCCAGGTGAAGGATTTCCAGGTGTCTGTGCCAAAAGATGAAATGGTAAAAACCCTGGTAGTACTGTTAGACGTGCAGTGGTGGAGGCAGCTGGTTCAGCAGAGGTGAAACAAGCAGCCGACAGTTCTCATGGAAACCGTGTGTTTCCAGCCGACACAGACGACTGCCAGAGGAGGACCATGTCGGCTGTAATGGTACACTGGGCTAATCCTCAGTTATCGCTTCTCTCTCTCATCTTTGCCAGTGGCTTTGTATTACAGGCCCCACCACCCAAAAAAAGAGAGGAAAAGAAAATGTTAGAATAAAAGGAAAATGGTGCAGCAAAACGCACGAGTATTAGTGACACTGTTCGGAGGAATCGTGGTGTTTCACTGCATTGAAGCTTTGCTATCCTTCATCACTGACCACAGAGCTGCTTGTCTGACCAGGTCACATTGAACCGTTATCTGCGAACTGCTGATAGCGCTTCTATTCCTGCTACTGCCTTCACCGAGCTATAGGTCAATCATTAATTCTGTTCTGTGAGCAGCCAGTGCAGGTGTGCCCTCGGTGGAACGCAGCTCCCTCTGCCATGTATGTATGTTTGTATACGTATGGGAGCAGACCAGATGCCACCGACGATAAGTACACGTCAGAGTATATACTATGAAGTCTCACAGGTCCGGAGTGTGGCAACGCAGACTGAGGCACTTGCTCGACAAGTGAGAGGCGGGTATTATCTTCTTCAAAGGTTGCGCTATATATAGGAGTAAAGAAACTGAACTGACAAATCGTCACTCATCACGCCACCTCACAGCTCGCTGTAACCTAATGAAAAGCTAGGTTAGGAAGCTGGGTTAAAACAGAATCACGTGACAGCCGAGGATCTCTGAGGACGCTGGGTTGTGAACAGCTTCCAGATATTTGACCCAAATGTGTGGTGTGTAGCACGCGGAATCTACTTTGATACGGTTACGTCCGCGGGTGCCTGCTTGTCACAGAGTGAGAGGTCAGGTCGGGCTGGTTGTGGGTCCTAACCCTGTTTGTCCTTGTTCTGTCCTCCCCCTCCAGCGATTGACCTCCTCTACTGGAGGAATGTGAAGCAGTCGGGGGCCGTGTTCAGCAGCGTGCTTCTGCTCCTCTTCTCCCTGACCCAGTTCAGCGTGGTCAGCGTCGGAGCCTACTTAGCCCTGGCGGCCCTCTCTGCCACCATCAGCTTCAGGATCTACAAGTCTGTGCTGCAGGCTGTGCAGAAGACTGACGAGGGACATCCTTTCAAGTGAGTAGATTGCTCAATCTATCTAGATTTGTTCAATCAAATCTATAGCAATTACTTACTGAGAGGTCTTGTCTAATGTTTCTGACCCTGTATTTGTCACCAGAGCCTACCTGGAGATCGAAATCGCTCTGTCCCAGGACCAGATCAGCAAATATGCCGACAAAATCCTGCTGTACAGCAACACCTGTATGAAGGAGCTCCGCAGGCTGTTCCTCGTACAAGACCTGGTCGACTCCTTGAAGGTTTGCCTCAAATACGCTTGTTTGCCTTTTAGCATCGCTAGCAAGGGATGCCAATATCTGTCAGTCACTTCAAACTGCACTGCCTTCAGGTACAGTGTAAGATCAGCTCTGCTTCTCGGGGCCACTAGAGGGGGGCTTTTTGACTCATGTCATAAAACTAAGAACACAGACACCAAAGCTGTCTGGTAGCACATGTACATGCTGTCAGACATGCAGGTTACAACCATTAAAACGTCATGTGTGTGTGTGTGTGTGTGTATGTGTTGCAGTTTGCTGTTTTGATGTGGCTGCTGACCTACGTGGGCGCTCTCTTCAACGGCCTGACACTGCTCATCCTAGGTGAGGTCATCCCGACTCACTACGTGTCCCGCTCAACGAACTTCCGAGCACTGTTGTTGTCTCACACACACACTAATCTTCAGAGGATTTGAACTGAATACATATAAAGCTATGTTATATCATGTGTTTCATTAATGAGAAGTACAGCATGTTCTTATCACGACGCCAGAACCAAATTCATTTATCGGACATGTTTACTTCACTGTCGAACGTGCACGTTATCTGTTTACTTTTCCAGTTTGCCTTAGATAAGTCTTGGCTGGTGGGGTGTGCTGGAGGCCCTGCTGACACAAGTGTGCTCCTGTTTGAACTTATTCCCACTGTAGGTCAGAACTAACATTACTCTCTCCATGCCTCTACAGCTGTGGTCTCCATGTTCACCATGCCCGTGGTCTATGAGAAACATCAGGTAGGAATTTGAGCGTCACGATAGCTCAAGTCAAGTTTACGAAATGATGTCCGGTATTTACTGTCACTTTCCTTTTTGTTTTCAGGCGCAGATTGATCAGTATGTGGGACTAATACGGACCCAAGTCAACTCTGTGGTGGGGAAGTGAGTGTTTGCCATTCAGGCTTTTTGTTCATTCGCGATATACGACACAAATGTAGCTGCAGGTCTGAGCACCGAGCCACACGAGAGGAAATCAAGCAGTGCAGAAATACAGCGAGGAGTCTGGGGCAAACAATTAGAGAAGAGTAGCACTCGTTGTACCTCGATTAGAGCCACTGATGTGCCCTTGTGCAAGGCACTTAACCATTACTCCTATGCTCAGTGGCCAGCAGATAAGACTGCAATTGTACTGGGCAGCTTCCAGGTATTTGTGTGGAAGCAGGGCGTTTGTGCTCAGCAAACCTTCCAAGATGCAACTTTTATTCACGTTACAGACTATCAAGTCTGTTTAAGATCAATAAAAAAAGGCTACAGATGCTAACATGTTGCACAATAGATCATCAGCTGGTCAGTTTAATTGACTGAAACTGACTAGTTTATATTCATAAGCTCTGTGTTAACCCAGAAAAAGAGTAAAGTCAATGGGTTTCTAAAGGGTTAATTGATGCCAAAATGTCTGTCTGCAGTTTTTTGGACTGAACACTATCTATTTGCCAATTTTAGTAAAACCTGACGGTGAGTTCTATGGACTGCCATAAAAAGAGAGAGTACCAAAATAGGAGGTTTAAAATGAAGCAGAATAAGCACAACTTAATTTAGAATAAATACCTTGCTGGACACGTGGTATTAAAGTCTGTTTTTTCTGTCCAGGATCCAAGCGAAGATCCCCGGGGCCAAGAGGAAGGAGGAGTAGAGACCCGTCTGTCTCACCGTGAAGCTGACAGTCCAGTCCAGCTCAAGAGTCAGGCAGCTCGGTCACTGTTGAAGAGCCTGGTCGTCATCTGTGGGGCATAGTGCTATATGTCATCTTGGTGTTCTCTAAAAGCATCCACTGGAGAAACCTCCACCCTGTCTATAGCAGTCTTAACACTAACACACAGTCACACGTACATAATCCTGTTTCTAGGTAGACGAGTACACAACTAGAAAAAACAAAAAAAGAAACTGACTTTTTTTGTGTTGCTTATTATTAAAGTGCATGAAGTCGAGCCTTGGGTAAATAATATTTGATATCTTTTGTGCAGTTTTTAAATCACGCTACATTTTTGCTTTGCAGTGCTTTACCACAAACTGTATGGTTTGGCACAAAAAAAGCTAAATGCCCACAGACGTGCTCTGCTGCCAATGTTAAATACTGCTTCATGTTTCTGAGTTAGCGGACAGGGCTTCTCTCAGTATATGTCCATATATATAAATAGCAAAAATGGTTTCCTTTTGGTGTTTCCAAGCACAACATAATTTAACAATATGCGTCTTAGATGTGGTAATTGTAGGGTTTTTGCTTTTGTATAACCATAAGGAACAAAACACACGCTCATGTTTAAGGTACTGTTGTACAACTACTATGAAGACAAGGAGTATCTGGTGATATTTAGCTTGTTTGAATAACTGTCCAACTTTGTACTATGTTCAACTATACTCTGTAGTTCTTTAGACCCTGGACTCTTTAACTATTTGCACTTACACTATGTATTTAATTACAAGAATAAGAAAAATAAATGTACCTTGATGTATAACATCTCCTCGGCCACTTTACTGATGAGTTCACATTCATGAGACGACTTCAAGTGAGTGAAGATGAGTTTGTGTGCGACGCCGCAGCTAAGTGTGACGTGATAACACTCGTTATGGATGGGAGAGCTGAAATGATGAGCTATAAATACAAGCCAGTGAATTCTGGCACAGACACTCATCTCGTAGTAGTTTTGTGTGTGTGTGTGTGTGTGTGTGTGTGCTGTGGGGATATATTTAACTTGACTCTTGGCTCACAATGAGGCTATGTTTGAATGAAGACTGATTGACAAGCCTCATCTGTTGCAAACAACTATTTTTAATGACCCACTGCTGAAGCGCTGTTACAAAGAGCTGTACAGGATGATTCTTATCAATTAACTTTTACATTTCTCATCAGCAGTCACTTGTTTAAACAGGGAAGAACTACTACTCCAGTGGTAGCTGCAAACAACAAAGAAAAGATTGAGGATTTTGCTGTGCTGCTGAAAGCTCCAGCTCTATTTGAACTTTAAAAAAATATACTCCTCTGAACGTAAATAAATAAAATATTCCAGGAAACTGCGTATAAAACAACATTAGAATCAGTTCCATTTCAACAGAAATGCAAGAAGTACAGTGACTTTTTAGCTGTTGAGGAGAGTGACGGGATGCAGCTCGAAGAGAACGCCTCTGCTCTTTCCTCTCCCAGGCTCGACAATATCCATCTTCAGAGCAGGATCCACCTGCATGTTCAATACACCAACACTTTAAAACAAGCATCGCTAAAATGTGCTCACAAAACAGCATGTGACAGGGCTAATAATCAAATAAAAAGTTGGGCTATCACTCAATTAAAATATTTAATCGTTATTTAGCCTCGTTCCCGACAAGCTAGTATGACTTGGTTGGTACCGATGGATTATTTAGGTTTTCTAGTTTCATATGATGCCAGTATCTTCGCCTAGCTTTAAAACTGAGCCCGCTACAACCTCCGAAATATCAATATCACAAGTTTTAAAGAAATTAGTGGCGTAAAAACGAATTTGCGTTAATGTGTTATTATCGTGTTAACTTTGACAGCCCTAACAAAAAGTATTAAATAATCGATGCAGGAGCTCTTTCATGTACCGTACCTGGTTCCACTTATCGGGTTTCTCGTAGTACACTTGATTGACAGCTTCCCTCGGCGGTGACTTGGTGGACAGCCTGCAGTATATGTTATAAACGGATCAACAACTGCATACACACTGATCGAACGTCTAACCTATATACTGATTTCTGTGGGTGCATGTGTGTGACCTTATGAGGCGGTCCCGGCAGTCCTCCTGCAGGTGGCTGATCCTGTCGGGCCCCAGATGCATCGTGCCACTGGGCCCTTCACACACCAGACGGTTTATAGCCACTCGCAAAGCATTTATCTGGAAAAAGTCAGAATGCTACGTCATGTAATATTGACATTAAAGTATTATAGAATAGTAATATATAACAGAAACAAGGCCTAGTGCTGTCAATCATTAGCACACCAGTGCCATCATCATATTACTGCCATTATACTAGTTTTAGTTTAGATATGTATTATTAGCTGTCACCATACTGAGAATAATAATAAAAACATACTGAGCAATATTATTTAGATTCCATGAAGAAAGTTTAACTCAAAAAAGAGTAAATTCCATAAAGCAATTGATAAAATATTGCTCCATCTTGGTAATACTTTGGAGAAACACATTTTAACTCCATGTATTACTATCGTTCTTCAGGGAAAAGGAAGTGCTACAGCCCAACTGTGTTTTTTTGTCACAGAGCATGAAGTGAAATGAGTTGAAAATAGGTAAACTCTTGAGGAGACGTGCTACAAATCACTCGTCAAACACCAACCAATGACTGACAAAGGATCAGTCAGAAACCGATCTGTATTCCTGCCTACTCCTGCTGTCAGTCACAACACAGAGGTCTCTCTGGTGACAGCTGTTACCTCAGTGACGTCTTCAACATCAAATCTGACGTCGAAGGTGAGTTCGATGTCGTGCTCAGGTAGGACGCCCTCCTGTGTCTGACTGTTAAAGCCCAGGCCACAGAGGGCGCCGGTGTAGCAGGTCCTCTCTTCATTATTGCTACAAAGAAATGTGGGGAAATATTAACATGGGTATTTGGATTATGCTGCCTTTAAGGTGAGCAGTGATAAGTCTGTGTGTCTGACTCACCGTAACTCCATGATGGGGGTGAAGAGCATGGTTAGGAGTGCAGGCAGTCCGGGGATGTCTGGCATGATGGAGGTATCTTTCAGTAGAATACGTGTCCCTGAAACACAACCACACGCTTACAGCTGCAATAGTTGATTTTGACATTTAGAAAGAGAAGAAAAAATACAGTCTTAACATTTCGCAGACTTATAAAGTTGGTCTGATAAATGTGTTTTCTAAAAACTGCATGGTTCTTCACTGGCCTGGATGTTTCTTTATCTACAAAAGGGCATGCATTAAAGGTTTGGGAACCACAGAAAAAAGTGCATGTTTTCATGTTCAGCAGACACAGAGCAATATTAGCATTCATTTGAAGTTGTGTTTCTGGCCACCTGATCAATGTATGTCCAATATTCCTACTAACTACTGAGAAAAATATCTGTGTCTTTAGCCTGCTAGATGATCCGTTATGTTCACCGGCTCGTCACTAACTTTGTCTGTTTGGTGCTAGGCGGGTAGTGTACAGTGGGGTTATCACAGAAAAACAGCTGCCTTCTAATGGGAATTTCTACCAAAACAATGAGCTTAAAGAAACTAAAGCCTCTGACATACTTTCCGCGTTACGCATGCAGCTGCAGACTTGTACCGGCCGCGCACGTGTTTCTAGTCATACTACAAGTGAGGGTCCGCATCGGACTGACGTTCCACGCATGCACATTTCCTGATCCACACTCTATTCCAGTTGGAAGCAGTTAATGCACCAAAAGTTCAACGCCATTTGTCTGTCTTTGTATTCCTTCTATAAGACGAATTATATAAATGTAGGTAATGGTGGATCTCCTCGTACAACCTCTCTTGAAAACAAGCATCCAATGTGTGCGGGTGAGTGTGGGACGAAACTGGATTCAGGTTCAGGTTCCTTTATTTGTGTCCATAGGTAGATTTGGTTTGCAGTAAAAAGACAAGGTATCCATCGTGACACACACATTTCACAAACATGATAAAAATACTCAAGGCTCCACTGAACACTAAAACCACTAAAATACAATGAATAAATATGAATAAATAAATAAGCAAGCGTTGCTTCTATAGCGTCTGTACAGCGTTGTTACAACTTGTTCATCTGAGTGACGGCTGCTGGAACAAAGCTTTTTTTATAAAGCTTTGTTCTACACCTTGAGACACTAAACCTCCGCCAAGAAGGAAGAAGCTGAAATTCTATGCAGAGGGTGGGAGTCCTCATTTAAAATGGAGCCGGTTTATCAGCTGTAACCGTCTGGTGTACAGGGACCCTGCGTTAAGCTGTGACTTACCAATCAGCCTACTAGACCATTTCACCATCTGATTCAGAGAATTTCTGTTCTTTAAAGAGAAGTTTCCAAACCATGACACCAAAGGAAAGGACAAGATTGATTAAATTAATTAAATTAATAATTCAATAAAATTAAATAATATAATAAATAAGGTCCATATAGGCGTGGACCCTCGTCGACATGGGCGGATGAGGACATTTATGCCATACAGACCAACGCGGACACAAAGAATGTATTATTGGCTTTAAAAAGCTCTGCAGAGCTGAGAGGGACGGCTGATGTTGGTTGATAGTTTGTGTGTTTGTCACTTCAAGCAACGGCTCTCATATTACATATTGTAATTTGATCCATTGTTAATATCTTGACTAGTGGAGCTTTAAGCTGTAAATGCACACCCCTGAGTTTGCATTTATGAGGAGATCTGGTACCTGTGGAGTTGACTGACACCGCTCCAGCCACCAGCATCCTCTGATGTTTGTAGTGAGGGTTTTCATTCACGGCCAAGGAGTTGATGCTGCTTCTCTCTATACACACTGTCCTGCAGGAGGACACACACATAAGCACAGATAAGAGGGGGGGGGGGGGCATTCGTAACCTGCAATTTGGTCGTTGTGTGCGTAATTGCTTACTTGTAGAAGGTCTTGTGGCTCAAGCTGTGGAAGTTTATCTTATGAGGACTGTTTGGTCCATGCAGATGAACCTGTGGTGGTAGAGGGAAGGCTGCAGTCAGACACATCACATGACTCATGCATCTTCATGCATCGGCTATTGTTGACAGTCACCCTGTCGTCATTGTTCTGCTCGTCAGACAGAATGGGTGTGCCTCTGAATAAACACATCACATGAATTGAAATGGCTCCATCTCCTGGACAAACTGAGAGCAGACGGTGCGGAGGCGATGCCGTCATCCACCCAGTACCAAAATATCAGCATCTCAGACACTCAAAGTCTGTGTCCTATTTTTAAATCCCTCCACAAAACCCGTTTTAATCTGAAGGCTTTTTCTTGTAATCATAGAACTGTTTTTAATCCTCGTTACTGTTTTCCTTTAGATTTGTAAATCACTTTGTGATATTGTTTTTTAAACTGCAGTGTATCTTGCCTTTGTCTTGAATTGGGACTGGCGGCTCTTGGAAAAGTGGGCGAGCAGGTTGTCAATGAGCTGCTTCTCCTCTTTCTTGCGATCTTTCCAGGAGCTGCTGGCAGCGTTGGGGACATATGTACCATTTTCCATGTCCTTGTACAGGGACATCAGTGCCTCATGGTTTTGCTGTGGGAGCACACAAAAGGAGACATCTAGACCGAGAAGGGCACACAGCATCTGTAAAGATCTCTCTGAATCTGGGCTAGCACGGTTGAGATATTTTTCTTTCAAATTCAGTTAAGCCTCGTCTCAACACATCAGGGTTCCTTGTTGTGTTTTACAGTCAGCTTGGGCCAAAAAACCCAAACCAACTTCATGATTCATGCTTTTATTTTCATTGACACCGAAGCAATACTGCTCTCAGCGTCCAACCACAACATCTGCTGGGAAAAATCAGTACTGCAAGTACAAAGGGGAACATTTGGAAACGTCATTGTGTGAGCAGTGCAATGCTGTTAGAACACACACGTCATTTGCTGTATTCTGGCAAATCTATAGGTTTGACATACAAATCATTTGGATTGTCAGCGATTAAGTAGAATATGCTGCAGGTCTGGTTAGGGGAGTTTCTATGGATGTTGTGATGCTGTTTATCCATCCATTATCTGTAACCGCTTATCCTGTTCAGGGTTGCTGGGGGGCTGGAGCCGATCCCAGCTGACATTGAGCGAAGGCGGGGTACACCCTGGACAGGTCGCCAGACTATCAAAGGAGACAGACAACCATTCACGCTCACATTCACACCTACGGGCTATTTTGAGTTAACAATGAACCTGCATGTCTTTGGACTGTGGGAGGAAGCTGAAGAACCCGGAGAAAACCCACGCTAACACGGGGAGAACATGCAAACTCCACACAGAAGACCCTCTTGCTGTGAGGCGGAAGTTCTAACCACTACACCACCGTGCCACCCGTGATGCTGTTTATTTGTCATGGAAACGTTATAGTACACTGTAGCTGATGTTAATCCAGGCTGACCACAGCCACTGCTCTCTCTGAAGAGCCCCTTTTAAGCCTGCAGGGGGCAAGTCATTCAGGATATATTTGGGTGAAGCATCGCTTTAAGTTAGGGGCATGTTATGATTGATTTATTTCTATATTGCACACTGCCTACTACATTTCATGTGGGACAACCTGAGCTCCGAACTGGTGCGTCACCTTGGAATCGAAGCTCTCTTCGGCCTTCACAGCGTGTTCTTCTTCCACCAAGATGTCTACCACGCTGGTGTTTGTTGTCTCTGTGTTGATGAGCAGCTGCACACGAATGACGCCGTGGAGGATGGAGTACAGCGACACAATGAGCGAACGGCCCTTCACCAGTGTGATGAACCGGTCGCGGGCTCGGCTGCTCCACTGGTTGCCCAGGATGATGGACTGAGCTGAAGGATGCATTCCAGTAACTTGAAACTCCTGAGCCTGAGACCATGAGCAGAGTGTGTGTGTGTGTGTGTGTGTGTGTGTGTGTGTTACTGTTAGTTCACAGGTTAACAGATAAGTGTGCAATTACTCTCTGACCACTCATAGTGTTGCTACCTGGAATGGGTGAGACAGGAGGTCAGACGGGAGCTCCCGGAGGCTGCTGCAGGCAACAACCACTGTGTTGCCAAAGTCCAAGAAGAACACCTGCAGGACAACAACATATCCTGCACTTTGGTACATCAATAACAACAGCAACTGCTATCACATACTGCTGTTAAGAATGATTTCCCTACATTCAGAGGTCAACACCGAGGTCAGTCTCCAAAGTTATGAGCCTGAATACCTGGAGACTACTACCCCTTCGGTATGCCTTTGAGAGTTACTGGCTTGTCTCATACAAAATACAGACACATGACCTAACCTCTGCTAGTCCTGGCCAGTGACGCTTACATTTTTGCAGACTTTATAAATATATTTAAATTTATTTTCTCCTTCCCTCTGCTCTCTGCTTTTCTTTCAATAATTCAGGTCTTTGGTAGATGTTTTCTTTTCCTGGCATCTGGCTGGATCGCAGTGGCCTTAAAAGCTTGAAAGCTAAATAACTACAGACTACTTGGTGCAACCTGTGCAATACATTCATGGAATAAAAGTGTTAACGTCACAACTTAATCAGTTGCACCACCATGTCAACACTCTGCATGTCAGATTACAAAGAGTAAATAATTATCCACCTTATTAACATATCATTTCAGAAACAAATTGGTCTATTATAGCCAAGCAGGCCATTTAAAGTCTGTATTTGGTGGCACAGAGGTGGGGGCACTACATCTTGACCGGAGAGCTGCAGCGTGTGAGCGATACTCACCTCCACTGTATTGCCACGCATGTGCAGGATCTTGGCGCGGTAGTACTTGTTCTGCTCATTGATCTCAGAGTAAGGAGCCAGACACAGCAGGTTGGGGTAGAGCGACACAGTTACAGGGTGCAGCGTACGCGAGTTTATCTCTGCTGTCAGGTTGCACTGCTTCTCCAGGCTGGCTTCATCTGCCTGGAAGCCCCAGAAGTTACCCACCTCCACCACCTGAAGCAGAGATCAGAGTTAAGAGAGGATACATCCATTCAGGATTCAGACATTTAGTCAAAAACCCAACATATGGGCTTTTGAAATTGACCTCTGTTTGACCAAGTTAAATGTAAAAGACTGACCTCTGTGATGTTGACCACGAACAAGGGGTTAGGGGGTAGCTTGTCTGGGTCGATGCCCCCGCTCACCACTCCCACCGGGCAGACAGACTGGCTCTGGAAGTCCACATTCACCCTGCACAGCAACAGCACATAGAGAACTTTAAAGGACTTTAAAGTTATGTTATTAACTGTATTTAGTGCTGTTTTGAGGTTGTCTTTCATATCATCACATTATCAGCAGTTAATAGTTAACAGACTTGCTTGGCAGCTGTTCATATCCTAAACCAACTTGCAAATATTAAAGTGTATTCAGAGTTTACTACTGATCACAGCGATCGATGCAATGATTTTTAGGGCTGTAACCGAATCAAAATTTTTTTTATTTAACTCAGATTTGACTGTTGAATACGAAGACTCGACTCTTCGTTCTGTTTTCTTCATATTTCTTCATAAAGACTGGCAATCAGAAAATCCATTGGCCTGAGTTTCAGTGATGATTTCGACCATATTAACATAGACAAATGTGGTCAAATGCAGTCCCCTACAATTTCATAATGAACCAAAAATACTTTTACACTTCTCAACTGGTGGGGTGATGATTTTCAAAGCATTGTTTATAAGACAAGGCTGCAAGTATCAGTATTGGGACAGAGCCTCTGTGTGTTGTTCACAGATAGGAGTACTTCAGCAGGGTGGATGCTTGTCAATATGGGGGCTTGAATCCAGTTTATTTGGTTTGGGTAGAGCATTTAAAAAAACAATGCCAAATAAGAATCACAATATAAAATCTATTTCTCTCTCTCTCTATCTGAATGGAAAGTAATAAGTAAGAATATTCTGTGAGTTGTACTATTGTTAGATAGCAAATAATGTGCAAAGTCACCCCATCTCCCTCCTAGAGGGAGGTAGGAAGAAGCTGATGCTGGCTCTGCCTAAAACCTCCCCTCTCTGAGTCCAAGTGATAGCTGGAGTCATGCAGAGTGTGAGGATGTCAGATTATATTAAGGCTCAGTGGAAGGGCGCTGACCAATGCAGCCTGTGGTCACCTTTCCAAAAAGACAGTCGAGTATGGGACTTTTCAGCCCCCAAAAGTCAGACACAGTCATACATTTGTGCTCTTATGACATCACTGAGCAAATGTAAGATATTTCTTTAATTCATGCTGCAACTGATTTCACTCACTCGCATACAGAAAGAAGGTTTCCATAATGTGTGAATAGTGCCGTACCGTGCATATTTCATGTGACTTATGTTTCTACCCCCAGAACAGATCTCTATTTGTTCGATGGGGAAGACGGACAGCTCCATGGGAGGACTCTGCTGTGACAGGAGGAGGGCAAGAGACACCTCAGGCTGCACCCCCGAGTCTTGGGATGTCCTGTAGAACTCCACATATGCTCTGAGAAAAACACACACAAACACAGTCACACAATCATGAGTATGCACATTGCCGGTTTCTTTAAATAAAATGGTTAGAGCAGAAAGATGATGATCTGCTACAGTGGCTTACACTACCTGGAGCACTCAAAGGAAATGGCTTTGACCTGTCCACACAGGCGGAACAGGGACTGCAGCTGCTTGTAATACAGGAAAGGGTACGGAGGGAGGTTCCTCACCTGAGAACAACACATGGTCTGATGTTATTTTACAATATCGCTACCTCCTAAGGCTTAAAGACTATAGCCATACTAAGCCCGTAATGGGTTTGATGGTCATTACACACCAAAAAAGTGTCAGTCAATAAAAATGATATCATGATTTTAGCCCAATAGAGCGGTGCAGGAATGAGTCCTAAAACCCAGAAATGAGTTGAATGAATTTTGAAGCTTTTACGTGTCTTTAAAAAGGCGGTTGCTAACAAGTGGTTAATGAGACTACTAAACGTGATCCTTTACAGCCTCGTTGTGTTTACTCGCACTCATGCGACCGTGGTGTAGTTCGTCTATAGCCTAACGTTAGCTTTTTACTTCTGGCAATATCATTTATGCTTCAAAAATCATAAAAGCGGTGTTCATTTGTGGAGATTATCTTTTTGAACAAAATGTGTAAGTATCATAAATGTTTGTTTGCCACAGATCTTATTTTCTGCAATAATCTGCTTTTTGTCGAGGGAACCAGGGCGAGATACCCGATCCAGAGATATCCAATATCGGTATCAGTGCATCCCTACTCTCAACGCTAGTATGGGTCATACCATCACTGTTGTTCTGGGGTTGAAGCCACTCAACCCTCTGGAGGCCAGGTCTTCATCTATTTCTCCCTGGATAAAGTAGTTGGGGTAGTTGGCACCAGCAATGACCACCTAACACAGAGAGAGGTGCAATGTGTATTTTCAGTAGCTGAATATTTTTTTAGTGATGACTGGATCTGAAGTGTACCCTGTATAGCTTCACTTATACGATGTGCAGCACCGACTCTAACCTGAAGAATGAACTTCTGCCTGTGTGTGCTGGTGTAATCCAAAGGTTGAGTGCTCTCCGGCACATGCATGTTGAACTGGGACACACGCTTCTTCAGGTCCTCATACAGCTCTGCAACCTGGACAGTGAGTTTACTTCTGAGGATGTCTGAGCCTCAATGTTTTACAGCTCAATTTCAAACTATTAGCTCATTCAGACTGGAATTTGACATGTTTAACGGTCAATTGTCATTGTAATCATTAACTTGCTAAAATCTGTCATGGAACTTAAAGACAAAGTTTAAACTTTGTCAATAATACCTACCTCCTCCTCTGCTACTGAAAACTGACAACGTTACACAGATTACATATTTACAGTCTGACTGTGCCAACTTCAGTAAAGCCTCTCAAAAACCAAGACTGTTACTCAACAGAAGCAAGTTTCATCCTCGGTAACACAAAACTACAGACAGGATTAATGCCTGTTTTTCCACTGTCAGACTAGGATGGGTGATGACGAAGACATCCTGTAACGTGACTTGATGAACTCATGTGACTCAGCTCTCTGCTTCATCTCTGTACCTCCCTGATCCTCTTGATCTGGATGAAGTTCTCTTTCCCCCAGTCCAGCTCGTCCTAAGAGGGGAAAGCAGCAAAGGCAAAGAAAACGTACACTTCAAGAAAAAAATACAGAAGAGAAGAGAGTGCAGCACTGATTCTTAATGGCCAAATAAAAAGCTTTAGTGTATACTTTAAATGTTTAACACAGGCAGAGACACTTTTATTCAACTGAGGTGAAATTGAATAAACCATCTAAGTAGGGACAATACTCACTTAATCTATTTCCCCTTGACAACTGCCCTCTGTAAGCTAAAGCGTGCTAAATGCCATGTTAATTCATTACCAATAGGACAGAGCAATTTTGTATATGTCAATGCCAATCTTTAAAATTATTTAAGATGCATAACTGCAGTGTCAAGAGGTGGCTCTGTGCAACAACAGTAGTAGACTATTCTTATTTTCAACATTTAAAAAAGAAAATCAGTATCTTCTTATAAGTGTGTGTGTGTGTTGTTTCAGTGAATTCATGTTTGGTTGCTGTTTTGTTCACCTTTGGGTGTCTCAGCTGTCCTTTCTTTTTGGATGAGTGCCATGCCTGACAGTTAGAGACAATGGGGAAGCGTTTTAAAAACAACAGCCATCAGGCAAATATGTAAATCCATTGAACACCACAACTCACTGCTGACCTGCCAACAAACACATTACCTTGAAGGCATTGACAAAACCTATGGAATCACTTGGTGTGCCACGGGCAAAGGCCAACTTGCTCCTGGAATAACAAATATTATTCAGTGCACAAAGAAAAAAGATACAATACACAGAACTAATATCCGTTTCTGGCCTGCAAGTAGTCTGATGTCGCAGGTTTGTGCTCTGAAACATACAAATATCTAAGGAGAAAAGCGCATGGAAGGCTGGATATGCTATGACAGAGACTTTAAAGAGATGTTTTAATGACCACACACTTTCTGTTCTTTTTAATGTTTTGTATGTCCACAGAGATGGCATCGTGTTTGGACTGTCAGCATCCGTTTTCTACTGTAAGGCATCTCATTAGCAACAAAATGCTGTGATGGTATTTCGGCTGTAAAGGAGAGTCAATAGTCAATAGATAGGTCTGAACTACATGGAGTTGGGGCACTTTTTCAAGCCAAAGTCCATTTGACTAGTCCGAATCACAGTGAAATTGATACTTTTGGTTTGTTTTCTATTTAGTCTGGTTCGGTTTCACAGTGCACAGATTAAAGCGTACCAAATAAAAGAATAATTAGCTGAGGGGCGTGTACGAGGGACTGAATTTATCTTTTTTGTTTCAAGAGCTGCCCCTGCAGGGAATCACAGACTTTGATATATTGCTGTCACTTTGACTCGGCGCTGATCGACTGTGAGCACGAATCCCTTCTCCTCCCATTTATCTCGAATGACTTTATAAACATCTCTATTCCTGTGGACTTTATTTAGCATATTCTGGATGTTCTCTTCGGCACAGATGTCAAGCAAACATCGGACTTCTGCAGAAGTCCAGGTCAGTCCTCTCCCTCTCATATTAACCTGTCGTTAACCTGTGTCCATCACAACAAATGCCCGCACAGGCAGTCTGCATTTTGGTTTGCTTGGAAAGCTACTGGCTCTCGCGAGCGGTCTCAGACCGGTTGTTTTGGTCTGCACTAGATTACGATTACTGCATTCACAGCTGTCCAAACCAACCGCACCAGGGGTTGAACCAAACCAGAGTTTGATTAAAACAGACTAACTGTTGGCTTGTGAAAGCGCCCTTAGTTACATGACAATATAATGTCCCAAATATCTTGTGCCACTTTAATGAGACATAAAAATTATCTACACTGACAGCCTGGCAGTCTGTGAATCAGTGCAGCAGCTGAATGTGACTCACCTGTGGCCGGCGAGCTGCTGCATGGATGGGATGGCAAAGAAACTCTTCAGAGAGTGCGAGGCAGCTGAGGAGAAGAGAAGTCATCAGTCATTATTCAAACAACATTAGGTCATTATTTATGTTGTATGTATACAAACACACACCAAGAGCGCAGTCATGACAGATTGATTTCTCTACAGCTGTAAACACGTGCATATGCAGTAACTGAGGTCCATTCCAGTAGCATAATGACAGACTGACCTACGATGAGGCACTCATCCAGGCAGCCAAAGATGTGGCCCAGGACAATCATCTTCCCCAGGTTCAGGTCCACGGGCAAGTGGGCCAGCACTCGGCCCAGGAACGTTAGTTCGCCATCGTCATTGTGACCCTTGCCATCGCCTTTCGCAGATAGTGCGCCCATCTGTAAAATGAAACATCCAGCTAGTATCAAGACAACAGGCTTTATTTATACCACCATTAAACTCCTAAAACCCTCAGAACTACAGTTTGACTTTTAATAGTTAAGGAATTACACATGAAAAAGGCTGATACTTACTTACTTACTTTTTTCCTTGATTTACCTGTTCGTTTTAGAATTCATTGGAAAATTGACTTATTATGTTTATGGTTGTACATTGCTGAATTGCTGGTTGCCTATGAGCCAGAGACTAGCCTGAGATCCTCAGACAGAGATCGTGCAGCTGTGCCGGGACTAAAGCTGGCTGGATTCTTGCTTATGCCTCTTCTCAGCAATGGAACTCCTTGTCTGAGAATATCAGGCTGGATTCAGATTCAGCAACATCTTTTAAAATGACCTCTTAAAAATAATAACTTTTGTTATTAAAACACATTTTATCCATTTATTCATCCCTTGTTGTCTGTTTTATGTATTCACATTTCCTGGCTTTACTATTTTATTCTGTTTGATGCTGTGTTTTTCACTTTGACCACATTGTCCTGACATATAATGACACATCACTGCCCTTCATTACCCTCACCTTAACAGATTTATGCAACACTGGCTGACGCAAAGCTCCTGTCAGAGAACTCCTGCTCTAATGCCCTGTGACAGAGCTGGGTAGTCAGCTGCCTGCCCAAATACATCATTACAGCCACACATTCATCCGTACTTGACTAGACATTAATGGCTCTCTCGGGCTACATCCACACTTATACGTTTTCGTTTTAAAACGCATTACATTTATGCCTAATGTCCACACTACTCCAGCGTTTTAGAACCCCTAAAACTGAGATGTTTTAGTCTGGACGGGCAGAAACGTAAACCTTTGAAAACGATGACACCCACGTTCGCTTCTTGATTGTGTCTTATCAGTCACAACGTATCCTTCCCTGATTCTTCATGCCCCTATCACCTGACATTTTTCCGGAAGAAAAACAAACTACATCAGCCGTCATTACGTTACAGGCGAGTTAGTATGCACGGAGATTAATTCTAAAACGCTTGTGTGTACAGAGTATTAGTGTGAATAAAGACTCAGAGAAGAATCACCAATCTGCACTTATTTACTTCTTTGAGTTGGAGCACTGTCCTCACTATGTCACCAAGGTTGGGGGGTGAGAGGGCTGTGGAAAGGATGGAGCGGGGATCTCCCATGTCCAGCAGCTTCACCTTCAGCATGATGGTGGTCAACGGGGCGAGCTGAGAGAAAGGCAAACAATATGGCATAGATTGTCTAATTAGGGTCAAAGCAACGTTAGAAAAATGTAAAGAAAAATCTCTGGTCACGTGCACGTTCTCTTACCAGCATCTCAGGGATCATGTAGTCTGGGATGTCATTCCTCCAGAACTCCTTGGTAACGAGACGGTAACAGTAGCCCTTAGACACTCGACCTGCCCTGCCTGACAGAGAGAGGAAAGAAGTGTAAAAGGACAGAAGTGAACAGATGCTTACACTTCTGAGGTAAAGTTCTGTGCTGCAAATATTGCACCTCGACGCTGGTTGCAGTTGGTTTTGGATGCCCAAGTGAGACGCAGAGACTGATAGTTGGTATCCTGATCGCAGACCAAGTGACGGGCCAGGCAGAAATCAATCACTGTGATGACAAAATAATGCACCAATACCAATTAACATTTTACAATACTTCATTGCAAAACAAATACTAAGCTAATAGATAAAACCAAGCTGAGGAAAAAAATACCTCACCATATTTGACGTCTGGAACAGTCACCGAACTCTCAGCGATGTTGGTGGAAAGGATGACCTGTAAAGATGCGGAGATCATCGGTACGGCAGGTACTAAGAACACACGTGAGATAGAATGAAATAAATGTTTTTTTTACCTTCCTGTATCCAGGGACGGGGAGCAGAAACACACCATTCTGCTCCTCCAGAGTCACAGAGGAGTGGAGAGGATAAACCTGCAATCTGAACAATAGCAGCACATTCATCGTGATGGTAGAGGTTAACATTCATCACAAGTCAAAAGTAACACAGTATGAATTTTAGAGACGGCAATTCTTTTTTGAAACTTTCTTTTTACAGTGGAAACCGCTTATGGTAATCCATTATATATTTGTGATACAAGATGTTTGTTATCTTTAGTCTTATATGCATCAGTGAATATATTAACCAAGTTAGGTTCACTATCCTGTTTGATTTCTTTCTTAAAGTAATCTCTGGAGGTATCTGAAGAAATCTTTTTTTCCAAGATTGTAAGCATTTAAAAGGTGGCTAATAGACTCCAAGCTGCTACCATTAGTTATAGTACAGTAAGCTGTTACACCATTACAGTATATGCTTACAGCCTAAACCGCATATCTAGACTGTAAGGTTTAAACTCCGGGTCGAATGCCACCCATTTCAGTATTTTCGCATGCTTCTCAAGGTGAAACCTTTTGCAGGTCTTAAACCATACGCTAAGGGCTCCCTTGATCCATTGGTTTGCTTTATCCAGATAAGAATCCTGATGTTGGTAATTACCTTATATAGGCTGTGCTGGTAATTTGAATTGCATTAATTCCAAGTGTTTCCATTTAGTCCAGATTGCACCAGCATATTGTGCAGCATACAGTGGTCATAGCTGGGCGGCTGAGACACCAATTCTGATCATTATTACTGACACAAAGAACTGTCTTGTCTCATAAGGAAGCCAGCAAAACAGACAAAGACAATAGGTATTAGCTACAGAGAAACAACAAAGAGACTCAAAAGCTCACCTTTTGTGGACCAGCTTGGATAAAGCCTCGTGCATGTAGCTTATCTCGTGTAAACCAGGAAGGAAAACCAGAACGCTGCCCCGCTCGGATGAAGTCAAGCCACCTTTTTTCTCTGTTTTGCTGCTCAAACTCAAACACAAACACGCATGATCATTACTTTATTTGTCTGCCCATTTCTTAAAGCAGTCAAGTGTGCTAAAATACTAAGGCCTCACCTGGGATCTTTGCCCTCCATCTCATCGAAGCTCTGGATGAGACTGATGGCAAGATTGTACATCTCCACTGAAATGTGAGGGTCATCAAGATGAGGTGACTCAACCTGATAAAGACACATCAAATTCAAACATTATCCATTTGGTTTCAGTACAGAGATCAGTAGCATCAGCAAACATTTACCATCTTCTTACCCTGTACGGAAACAGTTTTTGGAGGTCATCCAGATAAAACTCCTCAATGGCATAGGGTGTCCCCTCCACTTCAAACACGTAGGCCGGGTTCATTTTGCCACGAATTGGGGTGCCGAAGTACTCAGCAAACTGTTTGCAGTTAATGGTGGCGGACATAAGGATGATCTGAAAAAAGAAAAAAACACGGGTCCTATGACTGAGAGTTCAACTGATGTAAAAGGAGGACAGAAGAAGGACTTGATTTTGCAATTACCTTGACATAACATGAGTTGGAATGAAGAAGTTTTCTCAAAACCAGCAGGAGAAAGTCCATCTCCTCAGTGCGTTCATGAACCTTGAGCAAAGGCAGAGTAGTTAAATGGCTTGGACCAAATTGTCAAGTATCACTAGTTAAATCATAGGACTAAATGAAACCTGAAACTGAACTGAAATTGTGCCCAGCAGCAGCATAATACTGATGAAACTTAATACAACTACATAAGAAGATAAACTTGAATTAAACATGTTGTAACATGAGGGAACTGCATTTTTAACATTAATCAAAAATTACAAAAAAAAACAGAAAACATTTTTAGGGCAACAGATCGTGTTTATGCACCTCATCTAAGAAAATGTGGGAGTACTCTGTGAGGCACTTGGCTGAAACCAGTTTTTGCAGCAGCACTCCTGTAGTCATGTAGATGAGCCGGGTGTGCTCAGTAGCCATCTTCTCCAGTCCAACCTGAAATTACAAATATGCGAAGTTGTATTGATAAATCTGGACAACACCGCGCATACTTTTATTTTATCATGTCTTTTTGGCACTCTCACGGGGGACTTCGGACGAAAGGCACCTGCTTGACAGGAACTAAAATCCATTTGTGGAGAACGTCCGTTTGTTGTTGTTTTACTCAACAAGAGGATCACAATCTATGACTTTCATCTATCATCTGAAAACAACAGCTTAGTGCAGTACCTTACCATCGTGTTCTGGTGTTTTTGTACAATGCTAATGCACTGCACACTGATTAAATCTTTA
The DNA here is from genome assembly GCF_043250625.1 of Sebastes fasciatus. Classification (NCBI taxonomy): domain Eukaryota; kingdom Metazoa; phylum Chordata; class Actinopteri; order Perciformes; family Sebastidae; genus Sebastes; species Sebastes fasciatus. The sequence continues at coordinate 17,176,075 of NC_133809.1, forward strand.
GTTATATATTTTCTAATAACAAATCAAGTCATTCCTTCCTGTTAGTTCCTGTCAATAAAGTTTTACTCTAATGCTTTTGAAAGGGAACAGGAGAGGCCCCAGTATGCTTCCTCTACAGCAGTTTTAGGCCTCAACTTTCTCCAGTGTCTTAAAAACTAATATCTGCAACGCGAACATGACTATTTCTGGTTGGTCTTGAAGAAATTACCAGTGACCGGAAATAAAATCCATTGCTACCCGGTGTCCGACCTCAGGGAAATTGTTTTTTGGTTCGCCGACTGAACTCTGAGCATAAAAGAACTTTCCAACAAGGAAAGAGCTCCCTTCTTACAGCAAATAAGATATATTTCAGAAGGGCTAAAGACAGAAATCAAAAAGCACCTTTAAGGTACGCGAATAAAGTACATAGTGTTCAGGTTATGCTGCATAACATGAGCAATATATCTCTTACTAACACTGTTTATCATTGCTCCCACTGTCAGTGACATCATCCTTAACTCCAGAGGTCTACACCGAGCGGAGGAGACAACAGTTATTATTAGAAATGCTGTTTCAGAGCTCTGTACAACACAGCCAGACAACGATGCAAACACAATAGCTTGTTAACACATGCATACAAACACTGCTTTTTGTGTAGGTGTTTCTCCCCTTTTTTAATTAAAAAACTAAAAGAAAAATGTGGGTAGGAGCGTACAGTATGTACAGGATCACTCACGTATATATCTGCTATGTGCAGTGTACATAAATCAGATTCTGTCTAAATGCACTAACCTGATATCCCACCAGACTACCCAGGGTACACTTCCGCTGTGTGGCAACCCATCGGGCAACACTGGAGGCCCCAATTTTGCGTGGCTGGGTGACCACAATGTTGCACGAGGAATTTTTCTCATTGTAGTGGTCCAGAATGTATTGTGGCATCTGGGTGGTCTTGCCACTGCCTGTGGCTCCTCGAATGATCACTACAGAGTTGTTTTCTACGAGGGAAATCAGCTGGAAGCAGGCACACACACACACACACACACAAATAAAACACAAGCAGACACATGTGCACAGTTAAAAGAGACACAGAGTTAACAAAAATAGAAACTCCATTTGTACTATATCACTGAAATAAAATGCATTCAAAAATAAATTGTAGAGCAGATGGGTGTGCTAAGCTGATTTGTCCACACTTTGTAATCTGCATTAAGAAAGTGCAGCTTAAATGACAGCATGAGCTCCTAACATTTACACACACCACACTTTATTAGACAACAGAAACATTTAGACCAGTGAATTTAAAGTTAAAATGACATGGAGTTCATCTTAAGCAAACAGTAAAAGCTTAAGTGCACCAATGTCCCGAGGACACGATGGTCATTTCAGTAAAAACTCCTAACACGACCAAAAGAGGAACAGGAGCATGAGAGTGTACTTTCAGACCATCAGGCTGTGGGGTTGGAGGAATGTGATGAATGGATGGTACTTTTATTTTACCTTCTCTCTGTTTTTGGTTATGGGCAAGCTGGGGTACTCGTAGCTGGCAAGTGTAGGAGGAGCAGTGCCTAAGGACACAGAGTTGAATGCACAAGAAACAGGTTTAAACAGTTTAGGGCAGAAGGCAGGTTCCTGTATGTCTAACAATGTAAGTGAGTATGGTGTGGGATAAGAAAAAGCTAACACAAAAGTTTAGTACTCACTCCTAGCATGTTCTGGTTTTTTAAACTGCCCTCGTTCACAGTGCACATTTTTCGGTGAGCCCTCATCAGGAACCTCTGACGGGCTGAAATTAAATAAAAACAATTTTAAGCAGTTTATACATTTTTAAGCTCTATTAACCAATGAATTTCAGTCTTTTTGCCCCAGTTCCCCCTCACATTACAAAAACACAGAGTAATTTCAAAGACCATACAGCAATCTATTTACTTTCCTTCTCTGTACTCATATGTGATAGACAACAAGTCATTCTTCAAAAACTGTTCACAGCAATGAACAGGTGAAGAATTCAGAACGGCTTACACCTGCTAGTCTCATCTCAGAAAGCATAACTACCAAAGTCCCAAAGAGCATCGTGGTAAGAAATAGAGCTGCAATGATTAATCGATTAATTGTCAGCTATTAAATTAATCACCAACTATTTTGATAATCGATTAGTCAGTTTGAGTAACTCAAGACAACAAAAAGTCATGATTCTCTGATTCCAGCTTCTTAAATGTGAATATTTTCTGGTTTCATTACTCCTCTATGACAGTAAACTGAATATCTTTGAGTTGTGGACAAAACAAGACATTTGAGGACGTCATCTTGGGCTTTGTTTGGGAAACATTCATCAACATTTTTCACCATTTTCTGGCATTTTATAGACCAAAAAAACGTATCGATTAGTCGAGAAAGCAATCGACAGATTAATCAACAATGAAAATAATCGTTAGTTGCAGCCGTAGTAAGAAACATGCAATTACCAAATAAAAATGTGGTTATATGTACTACTAAGGACCTGCTAAAGTTAAGAGGCTGAGCTTTAATTAATTCATTTTCAGATTCAATTTTAGATCCATGCAGAAACTGTGGTGCTGAGTTTTATGTCAGAACGTAATAACGTGTAGCGCTCTGAATATGCTAGAATTTGTCAGCTGTCATCTCGTTGAGGCTAATGCTGGGTACTGCTGTATTTCATAATATTCAACATACAGACACGAGAAAACGGCAATTTTCAGAAATGAAGATGTTTTTATAATCACTTATAATAGCACTAATTCTAAGCTGAATAGCACTGAGGTCATCATTGAAAGTAAACTTAAAATGTAAGTTCACAGTGGGTGAAAATACTAGCAGCTCTGCCCATTTCATCACTTGGTGCCATTTGTAACTTTGCTCATTTGTGTCTTTCCCTCTGGTCGGCTGGACCAGGCCCCCGGCGCTGTAGCCTGGAGAGCATTGCCAGTTGTCTCTTCCTATCGCTCTCTTCTAGTGGGGGGGGAGGAATTTTATCGCAACAGCAGGCACAAACCCTGACAGTACTAAGAGGAGCTCAAATATAACACACCCACGGCTTGTGCACACACATGCACTCTCGCCCTCTTCCTTTCTCTCCAATGCACATATTTGCAAGCTACAAAGCAGCTGACCTTACAACAAAGCTGCACACTGCACAGAGGAGAGTGGGGTGAAAGGAGAGGAGAGGTGACAGCTCTTAGACAGTTAGCAGTGTGTGACTAACTCTCCTGGAAAAAGTCTGCATGACAGGAGCAGTGGGAGGGACGATAGGGACAATAACTACAACAACAAAGAGGAAAAACGCTTCCAACAACAAGGACGGTGGAGGATTGCTGCCGACACACAAGCGATGTGCTCCTTTGACTTCGCATTTGACACCATGGGACGTAGACGACAGCTAGTGAAGGAATGAAGTTCACATGGACTGACCCATGGAGACAAGGAGCTGGAGGCTGCGCTCTGTGAAAAGCTCATCTTTGCCCAATTTCTGAATATCTCACAAAAGCGTCAGCGGTGCAGTTTTCACCTGTAAGTACACTTTCCTTTCAATTTTCAGCCATATGTTAGTGTGATAATTCCTTCCTGCACATGCTGGAAGACTGACAGCTGTTTAACTACTGGAATCAAATCAGATACCTGAAAAGCTCCGTTTTGCAACCTTACCATGTGTGAAGTCACACATACGGTTTGTGTTCGGTGAGGCTGACCTCTGACCCTGCAGGCGGTGTAATCTATCTGAATCCCAGGTGGAAGCTGTGTTAGATCCATCAGTCTGGTAAAAAAAAAAAAAAAGCCAAATACACACACCTGGGACATCGTCCTTTACCGAGTTTGACTTGAACTGAAAGCAATCAGTGCTCCCATTAGGCAGGGACCAAAGCTCAAGGCTTGGTTACGGGGTGATCATCTTTCACTGTCAACTTTAAAATTCGATTAATAATGAGGCACACAGTTATGGACCAAATGAGAATCAACATGTCCTTACTCAGAGAATTGAGGTTGCGATATTCATACATTGTGGTCCATAAAGCTAAAAATGTCAATAAAAGTGCAAGATTTTGTCAGAAATAAGGGTTGGATACATTCATTTATTTTCTCTCATCATCAGGAGCAGGAAAATATTAATTTGGATTTGGTTTTTGCTGTACCTGCCTTTCGCCGCATGGTCGAATGCGAAATTAGCATTTGGTTTGAATTTGAAACAACAGATTTTCCATCATATTCAAATGTGTTGAAACAATGCTGTGGGGAATTCATGACTTCATGGTCCAGAATAACAAATAATTATTGTTTTGTTCAGTGTTTCAGGACTGTCTGCTGCGACTGCCATGCCCCTGTTCAGCTGGATGAAATGGTCCCATGAAACAAGAGTGCAGGCTCAGGATGAAGCGTCAATTCTAAAGACCTCGGGGGTCGTACCGAGTCGCATTTTGATCAGAGAGCTCTTGTGGCATGTGGAGGAACATGAGCGGCTGGCGAGGGAACTGGAGCGGGAGCACAGGCTGGCCCACAGCGCCCTGGGTCTCCATTGGTTTCAGAAGTACCCCAGGTTACGGACCCTCATCCCCACATCGGAGCTACACCAGCTGGAGTTCCTGTGTGCCCAGATTCCACCTATCCACGCTGCCACCGTGCTCTCGAGGTGTTTGGTAGCGGCCATGCCATGCTCCGTCCTCACATTAGTATGCTGTCAGCAGTGGCTAGCTGCTACTGCATCAACACAAGGCCTGACAGCAGGCAAAGCAGAGAAGACCCAAAGGGAACGGGAGGCAGGGCAAGCTGCCAAGAAAGCCATTATGTGTTACTGTCACAGAGGCAGGCGATGTAGGGTGTTAACATGTGAAGGTGAAGGATGCCCTGTAAGGCTGAGTGAAGCCAGACTGCCGGGGGTTTCCACTCCTCATCTCTATGTTAGCCATAATGATATAAAAAACGTTGCTCTACATGGTTGAGCACTGTGACCTACTTATTCATTTCCCATTAAACTCACTACTGGGTCACTACTGTGTGCTTACATAACCACATTAACCAGAGAACAACATATTTAGTGAGAATGTGTTATAATCGTCGTACCATTTCCAAAAAGCTGTGCTATTGTCCTAGATATGTCATTCTTGTAACTACGAGAGACTCATGGTTGAATTATACAATATTAGAAAGCTCTTATAGAAAATGTGGAACACTGTGCTGATGCAAATCCTTGCTACTAATTAACTCTATTGTTTGCATCCTTCCACAGGTTTCGTGAGGTGCTTGCCACTAACAACATAAGGCCCTGGGAGCTGGCGTCTGTCTTCAAGCAGGTGCTGAGGGACTTCTTGAACCAAAGGGAATATGATGAAGAGGACGACTTCTCAGTGCAGCCAGCGCAGCTCCGACCAATGGAGGCTTGGACCAGCCGCTACATAATGAAGCAGGGCTTTGTCACACCCACCGTCCCCAACTGTGGAGACCACCCAAGGGAGGAGATCCCAACAATATCTGGATATGTGGATCGGGTCATGCGGCACTCAGGTTCGTTCGCAGGTTCCAACAGGGAGTGGGACCTTCCGTATTACTATCCAGTTCCTCTCAGGCCCTCGGGGACGTACAGCACTACACTGTGAGAGGACACACTGCCGTGGAAAAACAGTTATCACATCCACAGCACGGAGACAAGATGCAAAAAATCCATTATTTGTATTAGTTGCAGATATCATAGCTTGTGACCAAAATTGTGAAGACGACATTAGGCTAGGCGGACAATGTTTCATTGCAATAACTAGTTTGTTACCTGCTCTTTTTAATCCCTACTTGATAGACTGACATTTGGGCATGTATTTCAAAGGTGTATTGTCAGATGGTGGGGGTGATGTCATAAGGACACAGGATGTGAAGACATGCGTGACGACCTGGACCAATGGGTCCCAGCCAGGGTCGGAAATTAGCACCAGCCACCAGATACCAGCCAAATGCTGGTAAAATATGCAAGTGGCTGCTAGACTTACTTCACTCACCAGCCTAAAAACAATGGTAATCTATTGAGTGGCTAGATTTTGGAAACCACCAGCAAAAAGTTAATTTCCAACACTGGTCCCAGCCTTTGTGGCTTGTGAGTCTTTAAAGTGAAGCAACGTCTACTAGCGAAAATGTCAATGAGTTTCGAACAGTTCAACCAAAGAGTGATGTTCCCTTCTCAGACTGTTTCATCTTAACAGGTTTTAGAGCCCTAAAGAGGTAAAACTATCAAGTATTTAACAATAAAAAAAAGCAGAGATTATAACATTAATTGTGTAGTGGATTTTTTTGTTGTCTCCTAACTTGTTAATTAACCCAAAAAAAAACTTTATTTTCCTCATACTGTCTGCCTGAATATGCCTGTATTTACCCTCTGTCTGAAACGCTCCGTTTTAACGCATTTTGACATAATTGCAACAGAATTGCGTTGCTAGGCAACAGCTTGGGTCCATGTGTACTTCCTGTCAGCTGATGACATTCACATACACTGCAACCAGGAAATAAACTGGGACACATTTAGAATGTTTACGGTTAGAATGGTGTCAAGGATCTAAATATTGTATATTTGTGACATCACGAATGGGCAGAAATCCTGACAGCTTGTTTCAAATGCAGAGTTTCTGAATACGGGCTGTGTGTGTATTTCTCTGTGGATTGAGTGTTTCGATACTTTCACAGTATTTATATAGGACTTAAGCCTGCTTTATCATAAAAAAACATGAAAATCTCACTTTTTTTTATAATATGAGACCTTTAAGCAATATTAATATTATTATTATATTACAGTTTCTAGATTGTGGGCAGTATCAAAATATAACAATAAAAAAAATGTGAGAAGGTGTAATATAGAACAAAGTATACCCAAATGATTTTGGAAACCTCAATTACACTTTTAGTCAGTTTTTTTGGTTTATAAAATATCAGCTTTCTACTATTACTGTGACACCTTATTATATTTTTATTTCTGCCATTATATAAATAAAGCTAGTGGCATTCATATAAAATGCTGGAAGGGTAAAGACATCTCAATAATACCAGTTAGTTTGCTGACGGACCAATACAGCCTTCTGCAGTTATGAAACGTTAACTGACACTTACTAAATGTTAGCTAAAACTACATAGACTGCCATCCTCAAATATTTAGCTAAATTAACTCGCGTTTTGTGCATTATTTCAGTGTTAGTGGCTTACTCTAGACCAGGGGTCAGCAACCTTTACTGTCAAAAGAGACATTTTAGGCAAAATAAAAAAATTAAAAATTTCTCTGGAGCCGCAAAACATTTGAGCATTGTGATGTAACACAGTTTATAGTCTAAGTATAGTATATAAGTGTAATGTACAAATGTACGACGGAGTATTAGGGCCACATTGAGGGAAAAAATATCTGAGATTTACAGAATAAAGTCATAATATTACGAGAAAAAAGTCATAACTTTACGAGAAAAAAAGGAAAATAACTCGTAAAATTATAATAAATAATAAATTATTATAATATTGACTTTATCTCATATTACAACTTTTTTTCTCATAAACTTGTGACTTTATTCTCATAATACAATTTTTTTCTCATAAACTTGTGACTTTATTCTCATATGACAACTTTTTTTCTCATAAACTTGCGACTTTATTTTCATATTACAACTTTTTTTCTCATAAACTTGTGACTTTATTCTCATAATACAATTTTTTTCTCATAAACTTGTGACTTTATTCTCATATGACAACTTTTTTTCTCATAAATTTGTGACTTTATTCTCATATTACACCTTTTTTTCTCATAAACTTGTGACTTTATTCTCATAATACAACTTTTTTCTCATAAACTTGTGACTTTATTTTCATATTACAACTTTTTTTCTCATAAACTTGTGACTTTATTCTCATATTACAACTTTTTTTCTCATAAACTTGTGACTTTATTCTCATATGACAACTTTTTTTCTCATAAACTTGTGACTATTCTCATATTACAACTTTTTCTCTCAAACTTGTGACTTTATTCTCATATTACAACTTTTTTTCTCATAAACTTGTGACTTTATTCTCATAATACAACTTTTTTCTCATAAACTTGTGACTTTATTCTCATATTACAACTTTTTTTCTCATAAACTTGTGACTTTATTCTCATATGACAACTTTTTTTCTCATAAACTTGTGACTATTCTCATATTACAACTTTTTCTCTCAAACTTGTGACTTTATTCTCATATTACAACTTTTTTTCTCATAAACTTGTGACTTTATTTTTCCCGTTATATGACTTCTCTAAATGTCAGATTAATTTTTTTCCTCAATGTGTCCCTAATACTCCGTCGTACCATAGACCTACAATGATAAATAAAAATGAAAATGTAAACAAAAAAAATGTTATTCATTTCCACAATTTTTTTTTTTTTAAATCCACAGGGAGCCACTGGAGAGCGGCATTTTCAATTGTATTTATCATTGTTGTAGGTCTATGGTACGACGGAGTAGTGGGGCCACATTGAGGAAAAAAAATAAATTGAGAATAAAGTCCTAATATTACGAGAATAAAGTAATACATTTATGAGAATAAAGTTAGAAGTTTATGAGAAAAAAATGTAGTATTATAATAAAGTCATCATATTATAAAGTAGTAATTTTACGTGTTATTCTTTTTTTCTCGTAAAATTATGACTTTTTCTCGTTAAGTTATGACTTTATTCTGTAAATCTCAGATGTTTTTCCCTCAATGTGGCCCTAACACTCCGTAGTACATCTCTTTGGCCCTCACTGCATTAGACTTATATACTGAGACTATAAACTGTGTTACCTTCATCACAATGCTCAAATGTTTTACACTTCAGACAGATTTTTTATTTATTTGTTTTGCCTAAAATGTCTCTTTTGATAGTAAAGGTTGCTGACCCCTGGAATAGAGGTAGCCTTGAATCAGTCAGTAACTGTCGCTATCGTTATTGGACCTGGTGGTTCAAGGTGTGCTGGCTACCATGAGGCTATCCAGCATTAAGCTAAGTTAACTTTGACTCACCTGCTCTCTCTCGACGGAGCTTCATCCAACTTTCTCTCAACCACTTCCTCTGTGAGTTTAATGTTAGCAAACGTCGTCCCCGAGGTGAACCAATCCGAAATCTGTTCTGCAGTGAACACTTTCTTCATGTTGCAGGCGTTTACACTCTGCCGTGTGTCTCTCCTACCAGCTATTGCTATCCAACTACATCCATGGAGGCTACGAGATCAACGCGTGGATGAAACCGCGATGCAGTGAGGAATAGTGTCTGCATCGCCCCCTGGTGGTGGGACTGAACAGTCTCCATCACTGCTGCTGCCACATGCATCATTTTACACTCCCATTAACTTGAACTGTTCAGGAAACAATACCACAAAATATGGAAAAAAATGTTTTTAATTACAGAATTAAAACAACTTAAAAGTTCATTATACTAAAAAAGACATTGGCTACAGAGTGCTCCAGGGATGATGTATTTTTGAAGGCCTTGGATTTTGGATTATTGCAGAAAATAAGCTCTGTGGCAAACACACTTTTATACTTATACGTTTTGTTCAGCAAGATAATCTTCACAAATGAACACCACTTTAATGATTTTTTTAAAAGGGACTGTTTGTAACTTCTTACACGTATAAATCGCCCGGGTCAGTGTCCCATGCGCGCTCGCATATGCGTGCTCACGTGTGGCTACGCTGTTCAGACAGGACTCCAACACAAACTACACGGAAGCTCCAGGTCCGGAGTCTCTGCTGTACTCTGCTCCTCTGCCTGCCTTCACTCAGCTCGCTTCACCTCACGTGCATACGCGCACACTACACACTGCACAAGACTTCGTAGCTCTGAGAATATACAGTGGACGTTTGTGCAGAAATAACTGCTGCAGCTCCTCCAAACCGACAGAGGTTTCCCGTGTCTTGTGAAGTGACGGGGCTCCGCAGCGAGAAACGTTACCGTCTCCGACCGGGTTCCGGTGTCTTTCCTATTTCCTCTAACCCGCGGTCGGGAGGCTGAGGCAGGGAAAGTCAACACTAGGATCAGCAGTGATTCATGGAGAGACCTCCGTCTGGTCAGCTAACATTACTGACAAGCAGGTGAAATATAGAGTGATATTGTGGTTTTAGCTGACGTGTGTCGTGTCACTGTTTTCAGCGATGCTCGTTCATGTCTATTTAGAGCGAGCACAAGCGCGAGCCCAACGCTGACTTTCGTTGACTTAACGGCCACAGGTGTCGCTGTTAACAAGCTTCTTACAAACAGTCCCTTTAACCACAGTCCTTATTTCAGGCATTTAGATAAAAACCCATCGACTTCCAGACGAGGGAACCAGAAGTGCTAAAATATTAACTCATTTCCGGGTTTTAGGACTCATTCCTGTAGCACTCAATACACCTCAGTATGATGGGAAATAAAACCTGGATACAACTCAGATGGTCAGTCAACAATCACAGCATGAGATATAAGCACCCAGAAAATTATAAACACAAAAATATTCAGTTTTCACATTAAGATTATATTCAACATTTTTGTAATTTCACTGCAGTCTGACTGAGAATAATGTGTCTAGGTGTACTAATGTACATCCAACAAAAACCCAACAAGGCGGATGGAGCGGCATTAATGGAAGTTTTGTCACTAGGGATGCACCGATACGGGATTGGATATCGGGCCAATACTATCTCAAATAGCTGGATCAGATATCAGTGACATTGGGGCTGATCTATTCAATTCAATTTATATACTATATATATCATATACTGAAATTTAAATTCCTTTTTTTTAAAGTTTTACACCTGAATTTATAATTCCTGTTAAATTTTAAGATTTTTTTGCAAAGTTGTTGGTGTAAAACTTATTATTTTAATAATAAATAACAATTAAATACATATATGTTTATCTATTTATTTGTTACATTTTGTTTTACAAAGTTAGGAAAGCAATGTTTCAGTCAAGCCTGATGTTGCTTTACACATAAAAGAATGATCACAGTCACTTCCACACAGTAAGGTATACAGGTTATTCATAAAACATCGGTATCGGATCAGCACTCGGTATCGTTCGATACCCAAAGCCCAGGTATTGCTATCGGTATCAGGACTGAAAAAGGTGGATCGGTGCATCCCTATTTGTCACAGCTTGTCTGTCCATGCTGCTGTAATAGCAGATCAATGTAAAGGTACAGTATGGTATGGTAAGAGGTGTAATAACATGAACACATCATGAGACAAATCATTACTGCTCATTCCCTGAATGAATAAAAGAACAAAAATCATGAATCACAATGCCTTTGTACTTGAAACCATTAAAAGAGATGACCAAGTCAATACAGTAAAACAAAAGATAAAGATAATGTAAAATCCCTTCTTCACTGGGAAAGATGCAAATTCACCTACACGCAAACAATAATATAAAAAAAAAAAAAAATCCGGGATCTACATCATCTCCAGTGGCGGGCATCCACCGCTGTCCCGCATTAAGATCATCTCTGTTCTGAGCTTTTCATTTTCCTTTTAAACAAAAGAAAGAAAAGTTGATTGACGTGATGTGTTTACAGTATTTACATGACCAAAGAGAAACATCCTCTGATGACAGAAGAAATGTTAGCTACCTCTTGAAGTTTGGTGTTGTCCTTTTTCAGCTTCACCAGATATTCAATCCTCTGTTTGTGGTTCCTATGCCCCACAAGTTTTCCATTCTCCTCCGACAGCTGAACATTCTGCTTACGGAGAACCTCGTTCTCCTGTAAATCAATTTTGATAAAGTTTAAGGAAACTATAGCAGGCATTTTCACCATTATACCATATATTTTATACACTAAACATTTAATTGATAAATCAAAACATAAGTTGCAGCTTGCAGTTATTAGACAGCCCTCATATGGAGGACGGAACCTTCCAAAATCTAAAAAAAATAAACAAATCACTCGATAGATAAATTAATAAATATTAATAAATATGTAATTCAATTTAGCAAAAATAATATTAAAAATAAATTTAGCCATCAATTAATCAACCATGTGAAGCTGAACTGTTTTGCGGATAAAGCAAAAATAAATACATTTTAAAATGAATAAATACATAAATAAATAAATAAAAGGGAAATTTAAACAGAAGTGAATAAATAAGGGAATTAATACAACGGTAAATAAATAAAGAAGCAAATTTAAAAATAAATATCAATTTATGTCACATTTCATCAATTAATAATGGCTACATATATTTTTAATATTATTTTTGCTACATTTATTTATTCATCCAGTCATTTATTTATTTATTTTTCAGTTTGGCAGGTTCCATCCTCCATATCGTCATGCAGGTAACCTCAAATGAGTACCTCACACTTCTCAAATTAAAACATGCCAGAGAATAACTATACACAGTCCGCCAACTTAACCAGAAATGTCGTTGTCAGAAAGGCTGTATGGTGCAATCTGTAACTGTCCACATTGTCAGCCCATCAAAGAGGGCAGACTATTTAGTGTTGTGCTTATAATCAGGCTATCTTCCAGAGTAAAAGATCATTAATGAACCCCAACCAGGAACTCATTAGTTTTTGTCCTGGGACTGTGAATATGTACCAAATTTCAGCCGTTGACTCTGTTGCCAGGTATCCATTTCATCATACTTGAAAGATACATCATCCCAAAAAGATTTTTTTAGTAAAAGATTTTCTCATCTTCTCTGACCTGGTGTAGTTTCTCCTCATCCTGCATCCTCTCGCTCAGATCTCTCAACTCTAGGCAGCGGTTCCTCAGCTCAGTGGTCAGCTCCTGAATGCAGGTTTGAGACTGGGCCAACATCGACTCCTGCGCCTGCAGTCTAATCCACAGCACAAAAAAAACACAGTTTGTCAAACATCAAGCATTAATAAAGAATCAGGATAACATGCATTAACATAAGGTTGATTCATTTACGTAACTGAACCAAAGGTCCTTACCTTTTATTAGTATCGGACAGCTTCTGCATTATTTTGCTCTGTTAAAGAATGAGAGAGGATCACATTATAAATTGATTATTTAATGCAGTGAAAAAAATAAAACCAGCAGCTAAACAAATACCAACCTTCTCTGCTCTCTCCTCCTGCAGCTCTTTAAGTATGGTTTGCTTGACGGCGTCATTCAACTCCTCACTGAAAATTACGAGATGAAATCATTAATCTTACTTAAGCCATCAACAATGGATGATGTAATGTATTTTAGGGCAGTGGATGGTTGAATGACTGGATGATTAAACTCAACCCATTATTATTTCCATTCTGCGTCAGCTGGCTCTGCTTGTTGTAAAACTGGTCAAGTAAAGCCTGGATCTCAATTCGGACCATCTCTTTCTCCGTCAGCTGCATCTGAGGACAGTGAAATCACAATATCAATATTGATGGACTTCTTAAGGCCATTAAATGTATGTCATTGCATTTATTCAAAAATATAGGGCTGCACAATTAATTGAATATTAATCGTGACCACGATTTTTGGCTCCCCACCAAAAAATTAACATGATCGACTGCGATATTGACGTTTATAATACGCGCTCCACTCAGAGAACACCGCTGCATATCAAATCAAGCGCTTCCTAAACTAACAACCAGCCGCCAGGGGGGCGATCGATATGTTTTAGCTTCACTTTTGGGAAGCTGTCACGTACACCTGACAACGGCAGCCTGTGAAAAACTTTCTTGAATGTTGCAGCTGCAGTCCAGAGAAGAAGAATAATATAATGTATATTACTCATATTGCCCGCTCTTGTTATACAGCATAGAGCAGACAGGCAAAACAAAACTGAATTCAGGTGAAGAAGAACCTTATTTTAAAGTCTTATTTTGCAAAGATTTGTTAATTAAAAGTAAAAAGTTTTGGTACAATTTTATTTTGCTTACAGGAGATGCAATGTGAATAAGTACCAGTCTTATTCTGATGCAAAGATTTGTACATTAGCAGGAATATAGCACAATATGGAAGTGAAAGCAGTGCTCTGTTGATTTAAATGTAAATACAAATATTTGTTCCCTAAAATCAATGAATAATCGTGATAAATAATTGGAGATCTCAATATTGATCAACCACTTTGGTCATAATCGTGCAGACCTACAAAATTCCAATTAATATTAACAAAAGACACTAAACTACAAGAGTCTGCTAAAACCATGCTGGACGAATATTTCAGTTCAGTGACGAACAGCTATTGATTGATTCAGCTTTTGCACAAAGATATACCTTTAGCCTTTGGATCTCCTCATTCTTGGCAGCCCTCTCAGCGTTCAGCTCCGTTAAAAGAGTCTCCAGGGTCATTATGGAGGAGCGTCGATTCTCCAGCTCCCTCTCCTGGCTCTCTAGCACCTGGGTCAGGTCCCTGTTGAAACTTCCTGGAGTGCAGGGTGTCTTGAGAGACAGAAAAAGAGATTATCTTATTGTTGCATGTGTGAATGCAGAATTACAGAGCAAATAAACCAACCAAAGACAATTCTTACCCGAGGTAATGATTTAGGTGTGCCTGTCAGCTCAGCAAAGGGTTTGAAACTTCCATTTCTGATAGTTCTTTCAACAGCTTCTTGCTGTTGTTGCGCCTGATAGAAAAGGAGAGTTTTGATAGTCATTTCAGTAAAATGTTTCTTTAGATTTGTTTGACCTTACTGGTTACTAGTTTGCTCTGTGTTGAGATGATAAACAAACTTCACCTTCTGCTGTAGATTCTGTATGATGATGTCCTTCTGGGCTGTTTGATCTTGAGATGCTTGCAGGAGGCTGTTCTGCTCATCTAAGACCTTAGTGAGTCTCTCAACCTCCTCAGTCGCATAAAGAACCTCGTCTTGCAACACCTCCACCTGAGGACAGAAACACACATTATATATATTGTAGCTTCAGTATTTAACTGTTCTCCATCCACAAACCTGGTCAGAGCATTAATCCCCTGCAGTAAATCTACAATGAACAGAGGTGTTTAACATGATCAAACTTACCTCTATTGTGTTGGATGCTAACCGCCTTTCTAAAGCTTCTTTCAGGTCACAGATTTCTGCCTCCATCTTAGAGTTATGCTCCCGCATATCCTCCCTCTCAAGGCAGGTAGCATTGTACTTGGCCTGGAGGAGCAATGACATTATTTTTATTATAAACATGCCCCGACTAATTTAAACATTAAACATATCTACAGCATGTGGTGGCAGAGTAAAGGAATAGGTAACAACAGCAAACAATGAAGTTACTAAGACAAATAAAGGGTGAAATAGGTGGAGGAGTAACATACTGTGATGTCGTTGATGTCTCCAGACAGTTGGGTGATGGTCTGGTTCGTGAGGCTCAGCTCACTGCGGAGGCCCCTGGTTTGGTTAATCAGATCTAAAACAACATCCTGTCAAAACACACAGGTGGGTTTCAGGAGGGAAGCATAAACACTGCAATTACATTTGAAGGAATAAGAATTATTGACTCGGACTTACTTTGTCCTGGTCAACCTTCTGCTCCAAGCCTTTTATCGTTTCGTTGGCAGAGTTTAGATTTTGCTCAAGATCGATCATTTTGGATGCCTTCAGAACAGAAATCAGACAACCAGGTTTAGCTACTGAGCCGTAATTACTGTTATAATAGATGTAATTTTCAAACATGCATGCTGTTCTTAGGACCGACCTGTTGTTGATTTTGTACTGTCAGGTCTGACACTTGTTTTCTTAGCTGTGTATTCTGCTCCACTGCTTCAATGAGCTCTCTGAAGGCACACACCAAGGTCACTCGTGTTAATAAGAGTTATTTTAGATATTGAAAACTGTTGTAAGCAATTCTAAAAAAATTGTTTTAAAAAAAGGAGAAAGCTTTGGACAAACTCACTTTGATGTACTGTCTTTGTTTTCTCTTAACTGGGAGATCAGGGCGCTTGTGTGCTCTTGCGCAGTCTGCAGAGAATTATTCAATTCCTACAACAGAAAAAATAATAGAAAAATAGACAGTTAAGAGCCTGAATTTCAGGATGCAAAATGGCCAAAGTTGAGGTTATGAGTTCACTAACCGTGAGCTGTGCCTTCAGTTCATCAATCTCCTGCTGCCTGTCCTTCAGCTGCTGTCGTGCCTGATCAGCCTCAAACTTCGCCTCAGCTTGGAGCTGGTCACATGAATCCTGCAGTGTCCGATGCTGCTCCAGAAGCTGCTCCCACTCCAGCCTGGAATGAACACACGGGAGTTGTGGGCACATAAACACACAAAATCAAGAAGAGTCACAGTGCAGAGGTATTAAACTCAAGCTTACTGGACTTTGTCAAGTTGGAGCTGTGTGCTGATCAGACTGTTGGAGAGCTGGTTCATCTCTCTCTGCTGCTCGCTCTGGTCCACTCTTAGCTCATTCCTCACAGCGGCCAGCTCCGTATCGGACGACTGCAGCACCAGGCGTAGATCACGGATCTCACTCTTCAGCACTGAAAGGAGGGAAAAGAAAGAGTCGTCACCTTGGCACTCTTGTCCCTACCTCCATCTGACAGAAACTTCCAAGTTCCACAACAGCCAAAGTCCAGGCAGATTAGAGTACAGCAACACAGGAGGAGTATCAGATCCTTACCCTCTGCGGCTTGCTCTTCTGACTGAAGGCTCTGTTGCAGCTCACTGACTGTTTCTTGTAGGCTGACCTGATATTCGTTCCTCTTAGCTTGCTCAGAAGAAAGTAGCTGTATCAGGTGTGAAGAACAGAATAGTTGAGTAAAGGACATTATCCAACACATCAAATAAAAATATTCTTTACATAACATAAAAGTTTGATAAGACAAAACAGCAAATGAGGAACATGAGGAAATTCTACCTCGTCTTTGCGTTCAGACTCTTGTGACATCACAGCGATCTGCTCCTCAAGTTTTGCAATTTGCTGCAGCAGCCTGCTGTTCTTTAGCTCCTCCTCGTTAAACTGCATCTGGATGCGGCTAGCTTGCTCCTGGTGAGAAATTAGAGAAAGTATGAGACAAATGACAATTTGTGTTTTTTGTACGGACATTTGCAGGATAATCCACATTGTTGTACCTGCGCGTGACGGAGTTCCTCAGTCAAGGCCATCTCAGCCATGTCTGAAGGAGGCTGCTCGGTCCAAATGTCATCTGACTTATCGCCTTTCTCATTCAGGTGGTCTGGGCTCGAGAAAGGCACGAGACGGGTGCGCAAGTTGTATGCTTGGGTGGGCGTTGTGAGAATCTGGTATAATAGACATTTGAAGGATAAAAGATAATGAATTCCCACAATGCTTGTTAGAGAATCTGCAAGACAATGAAAATATATTGAACTAGAAAGGCAATCTGAGAGCGCAGACCTCCGCCAAGGTAATACCCTATCTGTAATGTTAACAAAAGAGAAAAATAATTTGTGTATCCGCCCTGTGATTCGGATCAGCCCTTTAATTTTATGGGTTCTTCCTTGGCCCATGCTAAACCCTTTCACCAAATTTCATAAAAACAAAACAAAAACAAACACATAACCTCCTTGGCAAGGGTAATAAGCCTCACAGTGATCTGAATACAAACATCCACTCACCTTTATAGTTTCAACATGAATTCTGTTCAGCTCAGAGACCTCCTTATTTTTGTAAGCGTTTGTGGCTTCCAAAATGTTTTCCAAATGCTTGTTGGACTTGTCAAGGTATCTTTTCTCAGACTCCAGCTGAGACATCTGTTTCCTAGAACACAAAGCACCATCTCAAAACCACATTGGTGAGTAATTTAATAGTTGACAACTAATCGATTAATCGTTGCAGCTCTACAATGAAAGTAAGTGGTCAAGGTAAAAACAGCTTGTTCCTGAAGCTAGAAATCAGGGTTGGGCAATAATATTTCAATATGTACAAATAGTGGATTTAACAAGTAGGAGAGGATTGTCACACCATCAAATATATGAAGCCTAGTAAGATCGTTTTTTGAAACTAGCCAGCCCAAATGGAATTCAGGAAACTAGGATGCTTTTCTTTTTCTAAAACTGTATAAAATCAGCCGTTATTGACAAAGAAATGTGTCCATGAGAGGAGCCATGTACACTGTGTGCTCACAAAGCTGCTCTACTATTTACGGTTGCTGCATGATGCCAAAAGATATTGGCATATTTTTCTTTTGCGTTTTGCTTGTTCTACACCTGCTAAGCTTTTCTGGATAACGCCCATGTGAATTTGGTTAAAGAGTGGTTTTCTTCATTAAATACCCTCCTTACTTGGTGACTTCTTTGTACTCCTCAAAGGCATGAAGGGCGCCTGTGAGGTTGGACTGTTTCTGAAGCAGCTGAGCCTTCAGCTTCTCAATTGTAGCTGCTGAGACAGTTTCTACAGCCGCAGCGGTTGACGAGGCTGCTGGAGCTGTGGAGCAACAGGAGTTTGTTGATCTGTATACAGATAGATACAGGATACAATACATTTACTTGACATTCTCTCTGATGAAGCTGATAATTATCTTACCCTCTGAGAGTCTTTCTGTCTCCAGAGCCCTCTGGAAAGCCTCTTCCAGCTCAGCAGCAACTTGGATAGCAGCTTCTTCAGCGTTCACCACTGATTCAAGAGAACGAAGGTGACGGTTCTCTTCTCTGATGCTGAAGTTCTCCGCTGCATATCGAGTCATCCTGGGGTGATGTTCAACCTAAAAGGACAGAGTTGTGTACATGGGAAAATTATGTTGAACAGATATATTTGGGGAATTTATGGACATTATTTAAAAAATAGAGAGGATCTAAAGTACCTCTAGTGGCTTTTGGAGTAAGCAAATATGAAGAAATATATCTTGGATTTTAGAGTAAATAAATAATGTCAATATAATTTTTTTTCTTCTTTTTATAGGTACTCAGCACTAGTCGTGTTTATAAATGGACGTAGTAACTGTGACACCACTCATTGGTTTGTGGACTGCAGTTTTGAGGTCTTGGGTTCGGCATTTTGGCCGTCGCCATCTTGGTTATTTGCAACCAGAAGTGACACGAAAGGGTGGAGCCAAGTCCATCTGAACGCTGAATAAGATATTTTTAGGCAACCAAAATGTCACAATTAACTTTCATGAACTGAAAACACACTGAAAGGGTTAAAGTTGTAAAACAAAAACACGGACAACTCCCAGACTTCAACGCCATGGCAACACGCCCTAAAGCATCCCCTGCTTTATGGTCTATCTGACTCTAAATGGGACCATAATTTACTAAATGAACATCATGCTGTATTGAAGAAGACTTGAAACTAGCGATTGAGACCATAAACTCATGTTTACTATGTTTACTGAGGTAATAAATCAAGTGAGAAGTAGGGTTATTTTCTCATAGACTTCTATACAATCAGACTTCTTTTTGCAATCAGAGGAGTCGCCCCCTGCTGGCTATTAGAAAGAATGCAAGTTTAAGGCACTTCAGCATTGGCTTCACTTTTTCTGACTGCAGTTGCCCATTGGTATCCACATATTATACTAATATCCACACATTTTACACATATAAACAGTCATCAGCAGTGGGTAAGGTAGTGTTCAGATGGCATTAGATTTAGTACCTGATCTCTCAAGATCTTTATCTCTTCTTTCAGCTGGTCAATCAGAGCCTGAGACTCCTTGTCTGACAGTAAGCCTTGTCCTGCCTTCAGTTTTCTCTCAAGGCGACTGATGTGGTCCTCTCGAAACCTGACAATCATCCGGCTCGAATGGATGAACTTTTCTTTCTGGGTCCAGGCCTGTTCAAGCTGAGCCACTTTAGAGTGCAGTATCTGAGTGTAGTCAAACATTACTGTAAGATTCCCTGCACCAACAGCATTTCCTCACAGCAACACAATGTCCAAAACTAAATGACAATGCAAACATTTTTCCCATACCCTCTTCTCATCTTCTCGCTTCCTCCACAGACGAACAGCAGCCATAAACTTTGCTTTATATGAGACATCATGTTGAATATCTATGGAAGGACCAGATGAGAAAAACGGATTTACACTTTTGCAACATACCAGAAAATATTTGTTTAAAAACATGTAACTTTGCATGTCACACAGTAGCCCAAATTACTGTATTTAATACATTAGTGTATTTCATTTTGAATGTGTGAAAATGGTTTAAAGAGGATGTTATTTTGAGGGTGTTATGGTTAACATATGTTTGGTCCTTGTATTGTTACCTATGGGGAGTTCAGGTCCTCCTGGTGCTATGTCTCTTCCATACTCCCCTGGTTGAGAAGTTAGAGCCTGTGCAAGCTGCTCCTTTAGCTTCTTCACCTCAGCTTGTAACTGCCTCACATTTCCTTGTGTGTCTTCATTGATAACAGCCTGGATAAAACAGAATAATTGCACAGGGATGAGATTACAAAGTGCTCTTTGAAATCACCTGAACTTGATCGAGTCTACTCTGTTTTAACACAATATAGAGATATGTTAAATGACAAATACCTTATTCTTGATCAACTTTGCTCTCTGAGCAAACTGCAAGGTGGACAGCGTTTCTCCAAAACACTTTGAACCGGGATGTACATTGGCTATGATGTAAGTCTTTGCATTTCCTCCAAGAGAGTCCTGAAATAACAATAAGAATTGTTGCAGTGCATAAAATCTATTCAAATTATAAAGTGCCATCACATCTTTAAATGGGGTATTAAAAAGAGTTATATTCTTCCAAAGCATAAAGAATATATATATATATATATACTTCCTTGTTTTAATTTGAAACAATTCACATCACCACCAGTATTTATTACACAATCTCGTTCCAATAGTGATTTCAGTAGACATAATGGAAGCATGAAAATATTAATTTTATGTATTTTTATTTATTTATATTATTTTGTTCTCCTCTGTTTTGTTGATTATTATTTAATTTTATCTTATTTGTATTTTAATTATATTTTGTTGTATGCTCTGTAACTATACAATCTCTTGAAATGCAAAAAAAAAAGAAGAAAATATGTATTTCACATAGTAATTTGCATTTGAGTCATGCCACTGATCATACTCTGCATACAATGCCTTAATTCCAGGGAAGTTGACTCCACAATGATACACAGCAACATAACATATTCTTCACCAAAGCCACGCCCACGATCACTCACCCTGAGCAAAAAGGTGAGTTTAGATTCTCTGTAGCAGATGTGGCGGTTCTTCCCATTGGACACATCAACCAGAGCCATGATCACCTGACCAAGACACATGAGGGAGCGATTGATACTGCTGGCCTCCTGAAAGAGAAGCAACGCAGACAACCGCTATTAGCAACAGCAAAAATCATACATGTAGTACCTCAGCATGAGACTGAATTCATGGACGAAGCCTCACCTTGAGTCTGGAGCCTTCTGTGTGTGTGTCTTTCTGCCGCTCAGACCCTGCAAGATCTACCAGATTCAACTGAGACATTCGGATGTTCACCACTTCGTTGATAGACTCTTTGGACTCCAGAGTCATGGTGAACACCGCGTGAGATCTGGAAGACTCTCGGTTCATGGAGGTGGAGGCCACTCGTCGATTACGCCAGCCCATAGACAGCACCTAAGTGGTTTCAAACACAAATTCTGTACACTTCCACAGCACACCTGCATTTAATTATTTATCAATTTCATGCAATCTCAACTCTGTGTAGTAACTTGACACTGCTCAATAAAGAACACACTTTATACTGCACAAAATATGTTTTACATTATGAAAATGGAACTGGATACAAGGCATATAGTAATATGGGGCTTTCATCCCCTCTAACTAGTCGGACACGAATGTTTCACTTCATCCACGGTTAACAACGGTCATCTCCTGAACTGTAGTTGACAACTAATCTAACAACCAAAATCTCTTCAGATGGAGGTCCCTGAAGCAAAATCTTATCAAAAAGGGGGTTCGCTACTTAATGTGTATCAGTTTAGTGGTCCCTTGACCCGAAAAAGTTGAGAATCACTGCAGTACAGTAACCTTCACAACAGTCACAACAAGCAAGGAATTTATACCTGGTATGCTTCAGCGGCTGAGTTGACAAACTTCTCCACAGCTCCCTCAACAAACAGACCTTTCTTGATGTTCTCCCGGAGGAAAAGGCTGGCTGAGGCGGTGTCCAGAAGGTCGTAAATTTGTTCATTGTAGATCTCAATGAATGAACATTTACAAAGGAAACTCTTGGACTGGCCAGACTTTAAGGAAAAAGAACAAGCAAAGCACCAACTTCATTAGAAAACAAACAATTGGTTTACATCGCCTTCATGGTGATGAAATGTTACAGCTCACCCTTTCCACTTCTCTGTTGATGAGGAAAAAAAGGTACTCAAAACTTCGAGGAATAACCCCCCTCAATTCATCTGTGAAGTTATCCAAATCAGATGGTCCTGGAGCGGGAGAGAAAAAAAGTGTCACTACGATTGTTCTTTTGCTGGACCTTAAATAATTTGTAGTACACAATGTAAATAATATATTGAATCCTTACCAAGCATGGTGAATGTTTTCCCTGAGCCTGTTTGTCCGCTGCAGAAGCAAGAGAGGAATCAGATAAGGAAATGAATGGGTGCTGCACATGAAGTACAACGCAGAGTGATTGTGCCATTAAATAGTTTTAATTTCAAACTGTTCTTAAACAACATAAAGACCACTTACTAGGCAAATATAGTACCATTGTATCCATTCATGCAGGACTCAACAATATTCTTGCCCACACTGGAGAATACAGCATCCTGTTATAGAATGACATAAAGATCACGCACACACCGACCACATGATGCTACATCCCACGCTGACAAATCAGGTTATTATTAGTCACTCAAGGTAGTTTTACCCATGCCAGCGGTGGTATGTTAATAATACAATAACTGTATGCTCCAAACCTGAGCTATGTCCATGTCAGCAACATGATCATAAGTAAAGGTTCGTGGTTCTGGTTTTGATAGCAGACGGATGGTGTTGGGTGAGGTGACTGTGAGACACAGCTTCTGATCTCCATCTGTGGTCAGCCCAGTACACTGGGTCAGAGGTCGTACTCGCACAAAAACTTTGATGGAATCACCATCACTGCTGCAGGACCAGAAATAAAAATAAAACCATTAACACTTGTTTTAACTGCCATAACTATTATTTTATATGTTTGTTTACATGTTATATTTATACAATTTATTTTCATGAATATTGATTTGTTTGTTTTAAAACACTACATGGGAACTATGTTTACATCTTATGCTGTGCAGGGACACATTTAGTTGTGGCAATTTCCTACAAGAAGACATGTGAAGCGGCAAAAGTTTTTATACTAAATTTAAGGTGATATTGTTGTATTTTGAATATTTGATGGTGTTCAAGTGAACTCATTCCCTCTCGGTTGCGTGCAGCCAGCGAGGTATGTTTATTTGTGTTTTATGTTTCATCGTACATATTTACAGTTACGTGTCTACAGTTTGTGTGTGATGCGAATGTGTGGTTATTTTGTACATTGTTATGTATTTTGAACAGTTCGACAGTGGATTTGGTGAAGGTGATGTTGACTGATGTGCAATTAAGACAAATAAATCCGTCAGTAACCACGGTGTTGTGTATTTCCTGGAGGAAGTGATATAGGTAAAACATACAAATTGAGCTGATGATACTGAGAACTAAACGTCACCATGAAAAGCAGGTAAGTGTTTGTTACTACAGCTACCCATTAAGTTTGGAGGACATGAAAATGTTTATTCTATTGTAGATGTGCTCCTCAGTTAGATCAGTAAACCTAATAGTCAAATTCACCTTACAAAAAAGTAACCATACAACTTACTGTACATGTATGGTATTAGCCCTAATCCAGGAGGACCGTATACTGAGGGGTATAGGCAAGTGACTAATACTTAGTAGTAGTAGTAGTACTTGGTAGTATCTGTAAGCAGTGTTGGGGAGTAACTAGTTAAAATAAATGTAATTATAATCAGCTATAGTTACTGAGAAAAAGTATGTAATTAAATTACAGTTACTAATCGAAATGTTGGTGAAAGGGTTTAAATCCGAATATATTCTTTTCAGCAAAATGCTAAGGCTATATGTAGAATATAACATTAATGCTGCAGCTCCACTCCAATCTTAATTCAGGTTATTTTGAAGAACATTTGACAAAAGTTCTGACAGTTATCAGTGTTGAGTACTGTTGTGATGTTTACACTGCCTGGTTTATGTTTTATGTTTTTATGTCTAAGCTCAAGCCTTTTTTTATTAATATTGGCTTTTAATACCTAGTAGCGCTGTGACATTTTTCCTGTGCTTTTTATGTACCTTGTCTTATGATTTTATGATATGTTATGTTTTTATTCCTGTTATTTCTTGATGTTAATGTAAAGCACTTTGGGTACGTTTTGGTTATTGTAAAGGGCTATACAAATACATGTTGATTGATTCATTCATTCATTATGACTTTTCAGCTTTATTACCCAAACATTCTTTAGAAAAATAATCAAAAAGTAATCAAAACTAAAAAAAAAGAGTGACATTACTTTGATGAAGTAATTAAAATGATAATAATAAGAAATTGCGGTGTGAATGCTGTAATGCTGGCTTAAATGTTGGGAGAAGAAGGTGAAGTATTAGGAATAGTTGGAAAAGTGGGAGTGGGTTGAATTTGTATGAATTTCATTGAAAAGTTGAATAATACCAATAATTTATCAAAGATGTGTAATATTTGAAGGTTTTTGAATAGCTGATGCTACACTGCATTGATGGCTTTAATCTGTATGAAGAAGAACAAGAAGTAGGAATAGTTGGAAAAGTGGGAATGGGTTTAATTTGTATGAATATCATTGAAAAGTTGAATAATACCAATAGTGTATAAAAGATGTGGAATATTTTAAGGCCCCACTACATTGACTAGCAATCTGTAACCTATTAACATTATATATTTCAGAAGTAACAAGTTAACCTGAGCAGCTAGTCAGATTTGGTGTTTTCTGTGGATGACAGGTTCATTAGTTACCTGGCAGCAAGTTGGGATGAATCTCCAGATCCTGTAACGGGAAACAACATTATTAGATTGTTAACGTTTGTTAGTTGATAGTTTGACTTCCTAAAGCTGTATATAAATGGTGTGTATGCACCAACGTTAGTGTCACTAGTCAGGTCAGTAAGCTATCTGCTAAACAGTACTGTTAGCAGACTCCGACTAACTGACGTTAGCGTGCTATAGTTATGTTTTAGCGTCAACAAGCTAACATATTTGTTTGCTAGAAAGAACAAATGTTACCTTTTCTACTGGAATTCATTGTTGACAAAGAAATGTTCATCGTTATTATGTGGAGAGATGAACTCTCTTCATAGCAGAGTGAGACGACAGAGGACGACGATGTTTACATCAGCAGTTTGCCGCCACTTCTTCGTCTACTACTTCTTCTTCCGGTTCTTCTTCTTTGTTTTTTTTGGCAGTTGGCATTACCGCCACCGACTGGACTGGAGTGTGGAGCAGTAGGTTGGCAACAAACAAAAAACTAAATAAAATTTTAAAATAATAAAATGTTTTAAAAAAATGATAATAATAATAATAATTATTATTATTATTATTATTATTATTATTATTATTATTATTATTATTATTATTATTATAACTAACTAAAATTTAATTTAATTTAATAAAATAAAATAAAATTTAATAAAATAAAATAAAATTTAATTTAATTAAATTAAATAATTATAATTATACTAATAATGAAATTCTCTCCATTATTCCTTTTTCTTCTTCTTCTTCTTCTTCTTTGTTTAATGCCGCGTGAAAGATGCATACTGCCACCTATTGGCCTAAAGCAAGGAGAGAAGTCTCCCAAATCACTTTTGTTTTGGCAACACCTAAAGGAATCAGTAATCATGCTGCAGTGACTCAAGTTTGTCTATGTATTTAACAGGAATATCAGCATTCTCCTGTTGTATAACGTTACAATGTTATTACATTGTCAATGTGGAAAAACAAGCCTTTTGTTTCGCAACATAAGCGGAGTGATAATGTCTGATTGTCATAACATAAATCATCCTTGAATGCTTAAAAGCCAAGATTGAAGAAAATATCGGTAAACAATTTAGTTCAAAGTCTTTTTATTGGTATTCTGCACAAAATCCAATAAATCACAGAAATAATTGTATAAACAAATATATTTCCCCTTCCCCCATCCGTATAACAATATTACTGCACCATTAAATAAGCAGAATTAATTTCATAAACAATTAAATTTATACATATAAATTAATTAAATCCGATAGAAACATAAACGAAACATATACAAAAGGAAAAAAGGAAAACGGAAAGGACCTAAAACACAAAAAGATAAGTAAATTAAAAATAAAAATAATAAAAATAATAAATAATAATAAATAATAATAATAATAATAATAATAATAATAATAATAATAATAATAATAATAATAATAATAATAATAAATCGGTAAACAATTTGATTTTCGTGCCTGTAGCTGAGTTGTTGTCTTCGTAATAACTATCTTGCCATGTGTATTATCTTTGACGCTGGCCCGTCGATTGCCTCATATCCGCTCTTTAACGCTATTGGCTGCTTAACCCGGAAGCGCGTTTCCTTTGAATGGGTCTGGCGATTTCATTGGTCCGTTTCAAGACTTTTAAATTCCAAACGGCTGTCGCTCGCAGACAGACTAGGCGAGGGTTTTTTCAAAAAGCTCACCAGACCAGTCATCCTCCTGGTCACGCTGCTGCTGCTGTTGGCGTTTCTTTGGCGAAAGACGTTGTAATTTTGGGCCAACTGCATCTGTTTTTTCGAGGTAAGTGAATATAGGATGATAATATGTTAGTTTACGCCTCTGTTGCCAAGATTTTCCCTTTAGTTTTACTTTAACGGCTAAACATTAGTCTAACGTCGGGTGTTGCCATTGGTAACGTTAGTTTGCTTTTATGATGAACTGCTAGTTAACGTTCGGTAGGTGACCGTTAATGAATTCAAACGTTATGGGTTGAACGTTAACGTTGGGTATCACTTAAGAGAAGTAACGGATGGATGACGTCAATAAAACAAAGGAGTGATGCATAAAAACCATGTGTGGACGTGTGAAGGAAAATCTTGGGATTCAACCTGTTCTTTGCCTTCAGCTCCAGATAATTTGCATGCAAACATTTATACTTCAGCATATAGCCAAATGTAATGTATTTAGGAGCAATATTTAAAAAAAAAAATTATATATATATATATTTATATATATATATATTTTAAATAATATGTTTATTGGGTTTTCTTATTTTCACAAACACAACAATAAGAATAATAATTTTAAAAAAACAACAAACAAACACTGGTACAGCTCAGATCAAAAAATGTATGTAGGAGGTCATAGGAAATAGTCCATGGTGCAGGGAAGTAACAGGTTAAATGAGTTCATGTTCAAGAGACTCCTTGTAAGATAATAAGGAAGAGAGTTCAGGTCCAATATAATTCAGATAGGGCTGCCAGATATTGTGGAACTGATCTACTTTGGCATGTAGATTTTTGTAAGATATTCCAAAGGGACCATCTCAAATATGACTTTACGCCAGCCTTGAACAGAGGCTTTCTTATCACTAATACACTGTAGTAATATACTTTTTCTAGCAGCACATGTAAGAATGTTATATAACCTTTTGTTGGCTGCAGTAGTTATAGATGTTATAGTTGACATTTCTGTGCTTGCTGCTCAAATTCACCACATATTTATCAACATCAAAATCATTAAAATCATCCTTTGTAGTCCAACTTGAATTAAAGCAAGTTAAAAATTGAAAGTCAGTTGGAAAATTGGCATTTCACCAATAATACTTGAATAGAGATTTTTCACAGCACACATTTTGGCATGTGATAGCATGAAAAGCAAAGGTCCTTAATAACATTAACAATGGCTGCATAGAGTTAAGCTTAGTCACTTCCAGGGCCCTTGCACCCTTAAAGAAGCAGTGGGTCGAAATGGAGCGAAAATGATTAAAAGTTATTTTTTATAAATGTAATAATAACTATATCCTGACAGTAGTGCATGAGACCGGTAATCTGAAAAAAAAAAATCATGTGCCTCTGTGTACCTAACTTGTCTTTTTATATCAAACCACTTTAACTTTAGCCAAAGTTCACACTTCCTGGCTCTCCAGCCTGAACAATACTAGATTTCCCAAAGCTTACTACATCAGTTGCATAGATAATGGTATTGATTAAAAATAAAATAGGTAATGTTGTATTGGTAGATAGTAATTTAGATTTTGATGTACTGAACTGGACTTTATACAGTTGAAAAATGAACCTGTTAGTGCTCTCTGGTGGACAAACTATGTCATGGCAGCACTGTTTCTACCTCAAACATTTTTGGCATTGCTGTGTTACATTTTCATGTTAGTTATTGGCCAACATAGATACCAACATATATCAGCAATATGCTAATATTTGCTGTTTAGCAACTGTTAAGGTCACTAATGTAGTGTGATGAACCCATAGTTGGCTGTTTAGTGGATTGTTTAGGTCACTAATTTTATCTTTTATCTTTTTATAATGTGTTTTTTCTCTGGTTTTATTTTCCAACTTAAGTTTTTATGTCCATTTTCATGTCAAGTACATTGCACTCTGAGCTGCATTTCTTGTATGAAAAGTGCTATACAAATTTTATTATTATTAGTTTATTATTATTATATCTGCCAACAGATCGGCCTGGCACACAGCATCATTGCATGATCCTTTTAGGAAGGAGTATATTTTAATAATTATAGGCACGTGCCAACCATAATTCACCAACAGAATTCAATTAGCGGAGTCACATTTGTCTTGATTCTGCTGTCAACTTTGTGCCATCTTTCTCTGTGCAGATCTTTTTTACACACATCAGTAAACCCCACGACCCAAAGTGTCTTATCAGCTGGGTGCAGCTTTCAGGATGACGCCTCCCTCGGAGTGTCATCAGATCGTTCCAGCCCCTTAACTTACACTTTGTCTCTCTGCTTTTACAGGATGAGTTCTGTTGATGTGAATGATGAGAATCGTGGGGTCTGCCCTGGAGGAAAGCAGAACAGCTCGATTAATGACATTTTTGCCCTGGATCAGCCAACTGGGAGGCCCTCCATCCTGCGTCAGACAGAGAACCTGCCCAGCAAGACGGTGCCAAAGGCGGCGAAGGTACAGAACCAGCTTGCCTTTTTTTAGATGTTGTGTCCCCCTTCTCATTTTGATTCTTTACACACACCGTAATGACACAAATTATATACACACATAGCTCCACACAACTTTAAACGGACTGTAATCAAACAAAAAACAGAACACTTGTGTTGGTGGACAAAGCTACAAGACAGTTTCAGACATGTTTCTAGCACACATTTGCAAAGTATACTAACTTGTTTTACGTATGACTATCGTGAAATGGATGGCTATTACCTTCCTATTAATTTTTTCTGTATATAATTTAGTATCCAGAAGGTAACATTTACAGTACTGATCAAATTGCTTGTGTGTAGGTTTGTTTTCAGACTCCGAGAAGAGACCCTGTGACTAGAAGAATTGTTTCTCCCACCAAGTCTGTCAAGATGACAAGCGTGGACGAGTGTACAAAAGCAATGGAGACCTTAAATTTGGATAAATTAAAGTAAGTAACATTTCTCATACTACAACGTGCTTCCAATTAAATGACCAATCCATTTAAGTAACAAAGTCCGTTTTGTTTTTTAGTACTTTATTGCAAGATGCCACTGGTGAACCCAAACAAGGTAATTCATCCAACATACAATACGTTTTTGTTTTTTTTCCTTGAATGTCTGAATGCTGAAAAAATTGATTTTCTCCTTGAATTTTCTACAGAAGTGTCCTCCTACCCTGATGATGACATGCCGATACAAAGCAAAGGAGGCTACCAGTTTGATTTTGACAACCTTGACGCTATCAATCCATTTCTGGGTTCTGTTACGACGGTCCTGTCTCCTGCGAGGCCCGCTGTCGAAAACCCTCCTACAGAATCTCAACATACAAAACCAGAGAATACCTTGGAGGAGCCGACCAAAATAGAATCTGCACTAGACGATACACTTCCATACATCCCGTCCGTGGAAAACTCACTGGTTGACGTCTCCGCCAACATCAGCTCCACAGACAGCAGCGTGATCACGTTTAAGTTCCCAGCGGTCGAGGAACAAGATTCATGCCCTGCCACGCCTGATGAAAAACAACCTGCTCAAATGTCTCCAAATGTTGATCAAGACAAAGTGTCAGGAAGCTTTGTGGAAGATGCTCCACTGCCAACGAAAGGTGCTTACAACTTTGATTTTGACAACCTTGATGCTGTCGATCCTTTCCAAACCGGTGGCTCTAAAATCCAGAATTCCCCTGTCCTTGGGGAAAAGGTGCCAGACATTACACCACCTGTTGAGGAGACGCAGATAAAGGAAATTAAACCCACAGATGTTGTCGACGTACCTGAGGTGGCTCAAGAGACGCTGGCACCAGTTGACGTCTGCACCGACAACACCTCCACCAAGAGCGTCCCAGCGGTCGAGGAAAAAGATTCATGCACTGCCATGCCTGATGAAAAACCACCTGCTAAAATGTCTCCAAATGTTGAGCAGAACAAAGTGTCAGGGAGTTTTGTGGAAGATGCTCCACTGCCAGCGAAAGGTGCTTACACCTTGGATTTTGACAACCTTGATGCTGTCGATCCTTTCCAAACCGGTGGCTCTAAAATCCCGAATTCCCCTGTCCTTGGGGAAAAGGTGCCAGACATTACACCACCTGTTGAGGAGACTCAGATAAAGGAAATTAAACCCACAATTGTTGTCGACGTACCTGAGATGGCTCAAGAGGAGCTGGCACCAGTTGACGTCTGCACCGACAACACCTCCACCGAGAGCGTCCCAGCGGTCGAGGAAAAAGATTCATGCACTGCCATGCCTGATGAAAAACCACCTGCTAAAATGTCTCCAAACGCTGATCAGAACAAAGTGTCAGGGAGTTTTGTGGAAGATGCTCCACTGCCAGCGAAAGGTGCTTACAACTTGGATTTTGACAACCTTGATGCTGTCGATCCTTTCCAAACCGGTGGCTCTAAAATCAAGAATTCCCATGAGCTCGGGAGAAAGGTGCCAGACATTGAACCACCTGTTGAGGAGACACAGATAAAGGAAAATAAACCCACAAATATTGTTGAAGAGGCACCTGTTCAGCCTGAGATGAAACTCATAGCTGCCGTGGCCCCAATTTCAGCTAGTGCAGCCAAAACTTCAGCTGCTGAATCCACCTCCCAGCCAGCCGATGCCCCGATCAAGGAAGGACCAGTCAAACTTGAGTTCTATTTCGATGATGGCGGCGAGGTCAACCGGAAACCGCCACCCAAGAAATTTGGCAAAAGGCCAGCTGGTGTAAAACCTAAAGCGGGAAAGCCGGCGGGTGACGTCAAACCACCAAAAGAAGCTCCAGCGAAGCCCGATGCCAGCGATGTTGATGATGTTCCGGTTCCCAAAGGGTCTTACTCATTTGACCTTGACAAGTTCGATGACCCAAACTTCAATCCCTTTGGCACAACGGCAAACATGAGCAACAAATCCGGCCCTGTGCTCACGGAAACGTTGATTCCAGAGCAACCGGAGAAGCCTGTGGAAAAGGAAGCTGTACCATCAGCATGGTATGTTTACCTTTTTTATAGGAGTGTATCAAGCTTTTATTTACAGTAGACACTTAATTTATAGTTTGTATGCTTTTGCCCTCTGTAGCGATGGAGAGAGTGTCCCAGCTGCAGCAGTACCCAACCCTGGAGCGCTGAGAGAAGTAATGCAGTTTCATACAATCCCAATCCATATTCCCACGGAGAGTCTTCCTGAGCAGAAGTCACAGACCGCCATGTCAGAGTTCAATGACGAGTTTGTTCCTGGAAGTCTGTGTAAGTAAACGTTGGACGTAACTCTATTTCGTCTAATTTCCACAAGGATCTCTGAATTTTGCTGTTGACTTAACCTGGAGTTTTAGAGCTGGTCTAAAAAAAAAAGAAAAAAGAGTTGGGGATCACCCAGTTTGGTGTGTGTGTGTGATTACGTTGAAATTAAATTACTTATTGCATCATTAAATGGAAAGCTCTTTTTGATGTTAACCTATGATCTCTATCTCTAGTCATGGCCAATGACTTTGATGGACAAATGGATTACCTTGAACAGTTTGGGTCCAGCAATGTAAGTACTTACTTCACGTATGTTAAATGACTCAACTTTTGACTGTCAGTGCATGAGTTAAACATTTAAAATGTTAAATCATTTTGTCTGTCAACAGTTCAAGGAATCTGCATTGAGGAAACAATCCTTGTACCTTAAATTTGACCCCCTCCTGAGAGAGAGCCCCAAGAAGCCTGCAGGCCCGGCCGCTCAGACCAACGTCCCTCGCCCCGCTGCCTTCGTCTCACGGTATGACGTACTTCTGTTTCCACTCACTCTTGATTGCTGCCGTCACTGGACATTAGAGCTGAATTTGTTCCGCGTTGGATATCCTGTTCAACAAAATGAGATCTGTCAGAAATGTTAACCACTTTGACCACTTCACAAGTCAGCTTTTTTTCTCCTCAACTCAGGCTTGAGGCTCCACAGATGGCAGAAAACACTTCAAGTGGACCACAAAAGGATGATTTCAAACTGTTTGATGCTACAGCACCAGTAAGTCACTCTGGGAATGCCACCGTTGACTGTTCCTGGTAATCTTTATTAAAAATGAGTGGAAGTGTTAGAAAGACACACTTGATTTATTTACACTTGAACTGTCATCTAGGCTCCTTCAATCCTGGCGGACCTCGTCCCTCCTTTCAGTCAGCAAGCAAACACGGAGGATGCCATCATTGAGATGCTGAAGTACAGTCAGAAAGACATGGATGCAGCCATCGCCAGGGTCCAGGCAGAAGTATGTCCTGCTCAATGTTTTGTGATTTGACAAATGACAGCAATGGAAGAGGTTTTGCATCTGAAGTCCCTTTTGTTTGGGTCTATGTGATGAATACAGACTAAAAAAAACACACTAGTCTGTGTTGATGGCGTTGTTTTCCATAAAG
This sequence comes from Sebastes fasciatus, assembly GCF_043250625.1. Taxonomy (NCBI): domain Eukaryota; kingdom Metazoa; phylum Chordata; class Actinopteri; order Perciformes; family Sebastidae; genus Sebastes; species Sebastes fasciatus. The sequence continues at coordinate 17,208,949 of NC_133809.1, forward strand.
ATCCCTGGAGCAGTTCAGAGTAATCTGATTCAACCACGGTGCATTCTGGTTCAAACACAAGCATCTAATATCAAAGAAATGTGTTTAACAGGCAAATGTCAATGATTGTTGTTTAGCTTACATGGTTCTCAGTGTCGGCTGAATAGTTTAAAGTCTTACATCATTTACTGAGATCAGTATTCCACAAAAAGTGGGATAATACTTTTTTTTTTTTTTAAACATGAGGACTGCATTAGGCACATTATTCAGGTCAGTAGCAATTGTGATCATCAGAAGTCTTAAACCAGCTCCCAAATATATTTTTAATAAATGGTTTTGTACAAATTGGACATTGTAAAACACAAACGATTGCACAACTTTAAATGAAGTAAAACTAAAGTCGCCCCCTGATTTTAAACGGCTTACAGGTTGGATAAGGCCCTTATACCTAAAGCGTGTATTTTCTCATATAGGCAAAGGAAAAAGAAGAGCAATGGAGTGCAAAGTATAGAAAGATGCTTGACGATGGCCAAGAAATGAGGTACGCTGTGTTTTTGCTTAATTTAATTTGTCATTTTAATTCAATGTTTCAAGACAGTTGACAATCTTTGTTTCCCTCTCAACAGGAAAATAATTGCAGAATTTGAGCTCATGATTGCAAAAATGATGGGTAAGTTGATATAAATGATGTACTCGTCACAGTCTTCAGGATTATGGATGTAATGGCGTATTAACGAGAGCTTTAATTTTCTTGTATTCAGCTGATCAAGAGACGGAGAGGGAGGTGGCTCAGGCGAAGCTCAACGAGGCTCTGCTGGAGAAGGAGCAAGTGGCCAGCGACCTGAACACCATGGAGAGATCTTTCTCCGACCTTTTCAAGAGACTGGAGAAGTACAAGGATGTGGTTGAGGGCTACAAAAAGGTTAGAAAACACAAACACCTGCCCTGTTATAAACCACAAATGGATGACATTTCTAGGAGTTTGATTGGTTAATTGTTTTCTGTACCATTCCCATCAGAATGAAGGGACTCTGAAAGCTTGCGCTCAGGACTATCTGGCAAGGATCAAGAAGGAGGAGCAGCGCTACCAGACCCTCAAAGCCCACGCTGAGGAGAAAATTTGCCAGTAAGAAACTTGACTCCGCTGTGATAATAGTGTAAAATGCAATACTTACAGAGATGTCTGACTGACCATTTGTTGTTCTTCTCCAGAGCAAATGAAGGGATCGCTGAGGTGCGGTCCAAGAACAAGTCGGAGGTATCTGCACTTCAAGCCCAGCTGCGGCGGGAGCAAATGAAGGTGCAGTCACTGGAGAAGAGCCTGGACCAGAAGGTGAGTGAATTAGATGGTGTGTTATTTGCAGATATATTGAAGACAAGACATAAAATATTATCTTCATATTTATCTTGGTTTTGCAGGTGAAGGAGGCTGAAGAGCTCACCAAACTGTGTGATGAACTTATCAGCAACGTCCAGAAGGGTTGAGCTCTTGTGTTAATACTGTATATATGTTCTGTTTCTTTGTCGGTGTCCAGATCATTTTCTTGTTGTTTGTCTTTGTCAATGTTCTTATAATACTGTAAAGTTAATAAAGAAGATTTACAAATTTAATAATCACTGGACTAATGTCTTTAATTTTTTGCATGACTCCAAACCACTAGGGGGCAGTCTTTGCCTTTATAATGTTTTGAATCTTGTCATCTGGGTTTTGGATTTGAATCATTGTTTATGGATATGGAACATGGCTGTTTGAAGCCTAAAAAAAAAAAAAAGTTATGTTCAGTGCATGAATTTCTCTTTTAAAACACACACACAAAGCCAGCCAGTGCACTCAGCCCTCTCATCTGTCTGGAGCCAGAGCTCATCCCCATCCTGTAATGCTTACAACAAAACAAGAGCTCACCTGATACAATGCTCCCCTTCTTTCCTGAGCAATCACAGGGTCCTGTCACATCACTCCCAGAGGCAGGACAATGCACTTCCTAAACGGTGAAAGGAAATCCTACCTAGATTGGAGTTGAATGAGGTGGTAGTGCGGACCAGGGGGGGGGTTTGGGGGAGGCGGAGAGGGTCGAGTCACTTAAATGGGGGAAAAGATGCTGGTCACTCGGTGTAGTCTTGCAGGGGCCATCACTCATCTAAAAAGGACTGTGAGACTGCTCTTGTGTCTGTATCTATTCATCCCCAGCAGCTTGGTCCCTCTGCTGGCTGCCCTCTGTGTCACCCTCAGCAGACACTTCAACTCGCTCAAAGGGAGAAAGCTGACCTGTCTGTACCCGGCCTGCATGTTGTAGGACCGCCACTGAAGTTATCTTTTACGCCTTCGTTAATAAGCGCAGCCTTTTTGAAGAATATTCACTGCTTGAACAAATGCATTAACCTTCGTGAGAGGCGTGTGACTAATTTGTTTCAGGTCATTTAATCAAACTACCAAACCATCAAACTTTATATGATTTTTAGTTTTTGAGCTTTGAACAGGATACATCATACAAGATTGTCAAATATAACCAATTAACATACAGAAATACCTAAATATTGGCATGAACTAAATGTGATTAAACTGGGTGACAAAGTACTGAAAATGTACTATACACGACAGTATACTTTAATAACATTACATAGATATGTAAAACGCCTTACTCTGAAAAATAAACTTTTGATACATTTTTTTTTTTAGCAAAATAAATTAAATATTCATGACTCGGTTTGATTATAAATGACTACAGCTTCATACACTGTGGGTGGATACGGTGGCATCCTCTGCAACATGCTACTGACTGATGATGGGAACCTACCATAAAAAAATGATAATGAAGACCGATTCAGTTAACATGGAAACACAATTCTCTCATCCCTTGCAGTCTCAGGCAAGGTTTGCATGCCATAAAAACTCACCAGTCTACTCTCGATCACTTTAACCAGAGAGCAAAAGTGAGGGATGGAGGAAGGTAATATAAAGGATAGTGGTCAGCATTGCAAACATTATGCATTTTTAACAAACAAAAGGACTACCTGAGTAGGGCACAAAACCAGCCCTTTTGTAAATCTTGAGTACCATTTCCGTCTTCATTACCAGGCAGAACATACGGAGAACCTGCGCTCCAACAGCTGAATAAGTGAAAGGTAAAACCTAACCTCCATTTTCAGCTACACCTCAAGTAGGAAAATGCAAAATTCTGCTGCTGAGGAAAGCCTTTCAGCTGGCCTGAATAGCTGCGATAAAACTCACACGCAAAAATGTCCTTGTCCTTTTTGTATTAAGTGCACAACAAGGATTAATGGATTTTAGTGGTGTGAGAATCTGTAAAAAAATAAGCACCAAATATGGAAGTTTGGATGTAAAAACACGAGGTGTGTATCACTGGCCACTTTTCTTTTCCCCACATGCACACTCTCCCAACAATCTCCAGCGATGAGAAGAGTCTTTAATAATGCCAGGTGAATGTCGCTCAGGAGCTGCTGTTTCAGTCCAGAGCTCATTGTCCGTCTGAGGTACTGGAGCAGTTAGTGGGGGATGTTTGGCACGCGGGCTAACACTGAAAATGAATGTGTTGATGCTGATGTACTTTCCCGTCCACGTGGGAGTGAGTGTGTGTGTGAATGTCAGTGTAGATTTTGGGGTAGATTTTAGGGGGGATTGTTGGTCCTCCCTGGGCGAGGAGGAGCTGCTGCTGCGCCAGGTACTCCTCGTAGTTCATGGAGCTCATGCAGTCTTTCTCTGGGCTGGAGGAGCCGGAGGACGCGGCCACGCAGCCCCGGTCCCGCTCTCGATACGGCAGCCGGTGGGAGCTCTGCAGTACCTGCGAAGACGCAGCTGGGGCGCTGGGAGGGGGACAGTGCTTTCTGCTCTGGCAGAACCACAGCAGCACTGTGCCAAAGATGAACACTATTCCAGCAGGGATGCCAATGATGACGGGCCAGGGGAGGGAGCTGGAGGTTGGCGAGAACATGGGCATGATGGGAGGCTTCGTGTCTGCAAAAGAAGAGGGCCAACATGAAATCAAAACAGGTTTCCAGCTCTTCAATGTTGCCAAGAGATTGCTGCTAAAGTGCTTAAGGCCTGAAACAAATGATCATTTTCATGATCAATTCATTTGTTGATTATACTTTTGATCCAGCATTTAGTCAATAAAAGGTCTGAACAGTCTAAAACCCTTTGAACTGAGACGGGTTCCACAGTTAGGTCATGACTGAGGAAGACCATGAGATGCCACTGACAGCTCTGCAATGAGCTAGTAAGTGGACCTTGAGTTAAATTTTTACAAATCAAATAGAGTATGTTTGCTTTACAGCGATACCGGAAACTGAAAAAACAACCAGATCTTCATATTTGCAAAAAACACTAGGCTGCGTCAAAATCACATACTATGAAATACATACTCAATAAGTGTACTATCGCTCAACGTACTTTTGTGTGAATAAACAGTAGTATGTATCTTTTCAGACACATTGAGCTGTAATTTACGTTGTCACTTCCTGAGAGCCTCCTTGCCGGTTGGAGACATGTAACCATGGTAACCAGTGGTGCCAACCTCATGTGACCAAAACGACGGTTTGTGAGAATCAAAGTGCGAATTAATTTAAAATATATATTACACCTAGCAAAGTGAAATCTTATACTTAGAGTTAAACTGAAACGTTATTGATGTTACAGAGCTGTCCGTCAACGTCTGTTGTGACCATTGTCACTACCGCATTGCATTGTGGGATATTAATGCCACGTAGTGTACAGTGTTGCACACTGTAATGTTTCACCAGAAATACTATGCAATTTGCTTACTATTGGCTTCATACTAAGGTTTCAGACACACTAAAAAATGTCACATACTGTTTAAACGTACTAAATATGTCGTTAGTGTGGAATGCAAATTTCCCCACTGTGGGACTAATAAAGGAATATCTTATCTTAACTTCGAACGCAACCATATTCAGTCGATAATCAAAATTGTTGATTATTTTCGGTTGACTAATCATTTCAGCTCTTAAATGCTTACAGCTCCATCAATTTGCTTCAATTCAAGTAAAGAAAAATGAAAACTCATCCCTCAAGAAAAGAGGATTGATGGAGAATAACACGTCAGTCCGAAACATGTCAAAAACGGACATAAAACAGGTGACAACGAAACATTTGTGCTCGTTAACATTGCTTTGTTTGCATCTGTCCTCATCAGTACTTTTTGCTGACATGTATGTAACCTATCTTTCATTTCAGTTTGACATTCCTCTGATGTTATTGTGTGTGTATGTATGTTTGTGTATATACAGTATGTATGTGCACTAATGCAGATTCCTAAAAATAAACAACCACATAAAATATACAAAGTGATAGCACAGATCCTCGTCCAAGCTGCTGATGTGTTTCTCTGCGGTGTGTTTGTGAGCGGTACACTGTAAACAGACGTTCCCCAGGCCTTACCTGGCAGCACAGTGAGGAAGGCGCTGCGGAAGCTGTATCCCATGGTGTTGGCGCCTAAGCAGATGTACATGCCAGCGTCCTCCTCCTTGGCACGGGTAATGAGCAGCTTGTTGAGGTAGGAGCCGTCGGGTCGCGACCACACCTCCCCCATGGGGAGCACCACGAATCGGTGGTCTCCCACTTCGATGGTGGAGTTGTAGCGACTCTCCTCGTTGGACTCCACGCGTTTGAGCCACTGAATGACCGGCTTAACGTCACTCCTCACTTTGCACTGGAACGACGTGGTGCCTCCGTAGTCCACCGTCGTGTTGACCGGGTGAGTGCCAGTCAAAATAGGCTTGGAGTTTGTCCTCTCTGCATTGACACACAGAGGAAAACGATCAAAACACGCGCACACACACACACACACACACACAGTTTTTGACATGACAGCCCTTCTGCAGACAGAAGAGGTCTTAGTTGTCCGTACCGTTATTAGCCTCAGGCTTAGAAGTTATAATTGACAGAGAGGCAGGAATACCACATGTAACACAAGAAGTATGTGTGATTAGTTTCCTCTCTTTCTTTGCTCCTGGTTGTACAGCACACATTTCTCATGGGAGGGGGGGGCAGTGGGTCTGGCAGACAGCTGGGCTTTAATCAGCTCCAGATTGGGTGGAGGGTCTCTGAGTTGAACAGTCTCTCTCTCTTCCCCCCTATGCAAACACCAGGGCACAAGCCCTCAGTCTCAAGGCTGCTTCCTCAATATGCTTCTCATATACATGATTACACAAGCACATTCATCCATGCAGCACGGACATGAATAAGACCTGCGGATCGCAATCAGACGTCAGGAGAAGGTAGATCAGAGAGAAGATTTTTTTAAAGGTTACAGTTCTTCCTCGGTTACGCTGTTTCAATGTAAATTGTAATGATCCACACAAACAGCAGTAATCATTTAAATGAATCATCTCTGCCTCGTTAATATTTCCAGGTGAATATTTGTGGTGTGAGCTCAGCCTCTCTGCAGGGATACTCACGTATGACCTCAACTTTATACGTGGCGTTGATTTCCCCGGCCCGATTGGAGACCCTGCAGGTGTATCTGCCGCTGTGCTCCGGCGTCAGGTTCTTCAGACTCAGAGTCCACTTCTTCTGACGGCCCTCGCCGACCTCCTGCTCCGTCAGCGGCCTGTCGTCCTTCAGCCACACAATGTCCGGTCGAGGGTTTCCGCTGGCCGTGCATTTGAGCCGCACTGAGCTGCCAACGGGACGAGCTATCACCCGTTTTCTCATCTTAGCGGGCTGGGTGAAGCGGGGACGCACTTTACGGGACAGAGGAGGAAACATCATCAGTGGATACATGACAAAATGTTTAGCTGTGATTTTGTAGTAAATAGGATAAAACATGCAGAACCACTGGTATGATCTGGTTAATTCACCACTTCACCATTGATAGCACGCCAACAGAGCTCTTACCAAGTTTTTCTGACAAGCCATCAATGCCCAGGTCAGCTTCTGCTCCCCCAGCCGCTCCGGGTCCAGTTTTATCAGAACCTGAGTCATCTGTTAACACAGCAGGACAACAGTTAGTCAACAGCTGAGTCAAACAACCAGGTGCATGTAGGCGTCTGTATCATGCATTGACATTAATCTGAAGCATTAAACTGTAATTTAGTGTCAACCTCATGCTTCTTAAATCAGCAGAAATGCATTTTTCATGTATTGTATGGCAACATTAAAGTGTCCAGTGTGTAGGATCTGCGGTGAGGTGAGGAGATTGTAGCCAACTGAAGCCTCTCCCGTGTGCTAAGCATGTTGGAGAGCTACGGTGGCCGACACGAAAACGCAAATGGCTCTATTTGGAGCCATTTGGAGGCGATGCCAGTGCGTAGAGTGTGTGTGTGTACGTGGGAAGTGAGTGTTGAAGCAAGAGAGAGAGAGCGGCGGCGACGGAAGCAACTATCTTATCGACTCTGGACCAAGCAGGAAAAGTTAACAGTGTTTGTTTTGTCCGTTCTGGGCTACTGTAGAAACATGGCGGTGCAGCATGGCGAACTCTGAAGAGGACCCGCTCCCTATGTAGATATAAACGGCTCATTCTAAGGTAACGAAAACACAACGATTCTTATGTTCAGGGGATTATACACTAAAGAAATCCTACTTCTTAATATTATATTCCATTTCTGCCAGTAGATCCTAATTGTTACACACTGCTCCTTTAAGGGCAATACTCACTATAGTATTGTAGGTATATTTCTACTTTTAAAGCCTGTATTAACTTTCCATTAGAGTCTCACTCTTAACTGTTAACAGCGTCACCATCACAGCTCTTATGGCATTGACCCAACACCAAACAGGCCCAGCAGAGTCTTCTTGGCTCTATTGGAGTAAATTTAGCATTTATAGATAGGCTACACTGAGCGGGGTGCACGCTCGGGTCATACTCTGCAGCATTTCGATGTAATATGATCAGTTTTCATAAGCCTAGTTCCAGGAGACAGCTGTGGAGTTTATGTCATTGGCTGACATCATGCAGCGGAGCTAAGACAGGGCTTAGAGGAAAATATAATGAGTGAAACCTAATCGACAGCTTGTGATGCGTATCGACTTTTCGAGTTAAGCATTGATGAATTAACGGAGCAGATCGGGTTCTTCGCCAATATCTGCCACTCTGTGCAGGAAGAGACATTATGCAGATGATTATTGAAGAAGGGTTGCTGTTAAATGATTTCATATGATACTATTGAGCTTTCACTACACATTAGATATAGTCTTTTCTAACAAACTTACCAACCGTAAGTCAAAGGGAAAGATAGACACAATATCACAGGTAAACTGAAATGCAAAATGGAGAAAACTACCAAACAGTTCTGTACCTTTTGTACCTATTTTTGATTTTGAGTTCAGTGCAGCCTCAAGTTGGCTTTTTCTAGCTGCAGTTTGGCACACTTGATTCCCTCTCAGGGCTTGATTGGGTCAGGTAAAGAGGCCAGATGTGACTTCTAACCCCCTGGTTCTGCCTCCCTCAGAGTCCCCCCGAAACCCTCAAAGCTCTCTAGGGTTCTCTGGGTACAAACCCTCCTTTGTTTGTCCCCTGCAGCACCAAGCCCAGCCATGATGTCATGGCTATTTGAAGGGGTTTAACTGGCCAACTATAATAACCCATTCCTTTAAAAAACAGCCTCCACTGGAAGAAATATTTCTCTGTTGCTCACTTGGGCTCTCCACATTCCTCCCGGTTCCTGAACCTCCCAATCCAAACAGAACACGGTCCCACACTGCCGGGGTTTTCTTTTTGACTTTTTTTTTTTTCCTGAATCTATTTCCTCTCTACTTTTAGGCAATTCTAGGGAACAATGGTGCCCTTTATATGTCTGTCCTGTTAAAGCTATTCCTTGCCCCTATTGTCTTCACACAATATTGGCTCACTAGACTGCAGACAGGGGCGAGGTACGAGATATCATGGCTGCCATATGATTGTTATTTTTGGAAGATTGAAAAATGAAATAATCAATAAATGAGGAGTGACTGAGAGGCCCGTTCTTGTGTACTCTGAAAGGTAAGTAAAAGCTGCAACTTATTATGAAATCAGTGATCAAACAGCATATACTTTATGCACTGTATGAAATCAAAGCTTCGTTATGTAAACGGAAATTCAATCAGAAGAGTCATGATTCGAGTGCACGCTCATGCAAGTGAAAGTATCAAATTGTTTTAAAATGCAATCAGCGTCCTTCCATACAACTTAAATCCATTCATGGTCTCGCTACAGTGTTTAGGGTCTGACGCCATCCCCTCCCACTTCATTCACAAATCCAGCCACAGGAAACAGGTCACTACACTCTCTCTCTCTCTCGGCTGGCCTCCTGTGCCAGCTGAAGCACAGGAAAAGGCCGGATGATTTGAGGTCACAATGAGCTCCAGATGTTGTTGGGGACATTGTAACGTCCAGGGAAAGTTATGCGCAGTGGCCTTGCATCACACGCTGGAAATCTCCAAACAGCTACCACATGTGATCAGTCACACACGGGGCAGTTTATCCAGCAGTTGGCCTGACAACATCTCCAGAGAGGAGCGAAATGAAAAATGTGCCGCGAGAGCCAAAAGCGCCATGTAGAAATAATGAGCGCCGCCAGCCCTGTATTAGCCCTGTAATATATTATCTGTGCAGACATAAACATTAAAATCCGATCCTGTAAATGGTAATATGACAATCCCATGTTAATGCTAATATGAAGCCTGCTGCAGACTGAGCAGCTGAGGACGGAGAGGTTGCTGCATGCGTCGGTCTGTCCTGGTGGGGGTGATGCGGCCAGTTGTCAAGAGACCACCCTAAACAGGGCCCAAACAGCCAGCTGGAGGGATTGAGGAGGCGCCATGTTGCACTGACTGACCAGATTCTTCAGATAGCTCAGGGGAGGACAGGCTGTCCGCTGGCAGATGGGAGGAGGGATATCTCTCCAGCTGAAGTGGAACCCCCCTCCTCCTCCTCCTCCTTACATCACCCTGCAAAACCCCTCACTCTCTCAAGTCTTCGCTGTCTCTTTATCTTACTGTCTTTCTTCAGCTTGGCTCCTCTGCTGGGTCCCAGCAGCAATGTATAAAAAGTTATGCTCTCCACGTTGGGCCTTGAACTTGAACAGCTGCCAGGATTTGCGTAGACCCCTCTCCCCTGACCGGCATCCATAACCGACTGCAGTTACTTTTTCACTCTGTGATCCAGTAAAAATAATAAACTCACACGATGGATACTGTGTGTGGAGCTATGCTGGGAGTTACCGCTCATTTACAGTATTTCAGATAAATAATCTCTCTCCTCTGATCTTTCTGAGCAACACAGTGAGCCTCCAAGCAGGTCACTACAGCATGCAACTGAACGCAAACAATTAGGTGATTCAACGTTAATGGAAAGTGTTGCTCATGATAATTGCAGACTATTTGGCTGTATTAAGCTGACTTCAATCCTGGAAGTATTTTGACAATGAGGCCCCTTAATCTTTGTGGCAAAAAGGCACCCAGAATGCAATGCAGCGCTGATGGAACAATTATCTAGAAAAACAAACGCTGTGGTGATGGCCCGCCAGTGCCTAATGGGATGATGGACAAGAGGGGAGAAAGAGGGGAGGGGGTGCTCTTGTGAGTTGCAGACTGGCTGCTGAGTGTTTAGAGTCGGCCTGTCATGCACTCACCACCCCCAGAGGACAACTAGGAAATGGAACAAACCAGATCAGGATAAAGTCAGGCCAGAAAGTCTCTAGGTAACTCCATAAAGGGCAAAAACACTGATAAAAATCTCATGGATATATGCTTCCAAGAAAGACTTATGATTGAACTTCCAATGGTATTTCTTTCCTAATGTAATCGCTGAGTGGGAGCAACGCATGCGTTCAGGTTGAACTGATCTCCCGGCGTTCCCTGCCAGCTTCATCACATCAGTCTTAAACGGTCTTCATTGAAGTCTTCATTCGCACTCAGGCGCACTGCAGCAGAAGCCAAAAACCAGACAAATGATCTGTCACATAAACACACTGCAGGGAAAACATTGTTATCTATCACCGAGATGAATTGGCTAACTGTGTCTCCTGTATGTCTCTGTGTGTGTGTGTGTGTGTGTGTGTGTGTGTGTGTGTGTGTGTGTGTGTGTGTGTGTGTGTGTGTGCGTGTGTGTGTGTGTGGGTGTGTGGTAGGTGGCTTTAATTTATCAAAATCATCATTCGATATCTCCCAGCTTTAAATCAATATTTAATCCAAAAACAAATTCCATGTGCATGTACAGTATTTATTTAAATAAATAAGCTGTCTCACATGTCTCTCACACACACACACAGACCTTTTTACCCTTATTTGTATTTGCGAAAGCTCTTTCTCAGCTTACAAAGGCCTCTAAGAATGTCACAGCACAAACTCATTTCTATTCCTCCTCGGGATGAAATAATGAATTACATCATTAGACAGTGACGAAGTCTTTTCTCTGAAGCATCTTTTTCAGAATCTGAACAACAACAACAGTCTTTCTAGTTGATTTGTAGGTATTATTCAGTCTCTATAAAAGTTGAGAGGCAAAGTATCTGTTTGGATTCAGCATATTTACAGGTCGACAGTGGCACAGCAGAAATCAGGTCTCCATTTCTGAACAGGCCAAAATTGTAATGTTTTAAAGGTACAGTGTGTAGGGTTTAGCGGCATCTAGTGGTGTGGTTGCAGATTGCAACCAACTGAGTACCCTTCCACTTACTCCTGCCTTTCAAGACTGCGGTAACGTTCACCTCGCCGTTTTCCTCACTCATCCTTACCATAATAACACTACTTTAGGAGTAACGGAAGTCAGGCAGCAGCTGGTGGTACCAAGGTTTTGCACTCTGCGGCTAACGTTACCGCAGTTTCACAAGCCTGTGGGAAAACTACGGTGGCCTTCAGGTAACGTTAAAATGCGTACAGCCAGTGTTTGGTTTGTCCGTTCTGGTCTATTGTAGAAACATGGCGGAGCAACATGAAGGACTCTGTGAAGAGGACCCGCTCCCTATGTAGATATATAGGGCTCATTCTATGCTAATGAAAACACAACGATTCTTAATTTCAGGTGATTATACACTAATGAAAACAGTTATGAATATTATATTCAATTTCCGCTAATAGATCCCCTGAAATGTTACACACTGCTCCTTTAATGTAATGGTTCCTGAGCTAATGATCCGTGGCATCCACTTCTATTAACACATCCTAGTCAAATTATCACGTACTAGGATGACATTTCAACTCCTTTCAGTGCTTGAACTTCGACTGAATCTTCAATTGCTTTTAACACTTTCACTTCAACTTCATTTAGTGCTTACACTTGAGCTGAAACTTTTTTTAGCACTTCCATTTTAACTTATTTCAGTATATTTATTTTGAGTGCCACTTCAACTACAACTATTTCAGCATTTCAGCTATTTCAAACTGTGAATCTTCAACAATGAGCACACATAAATCCTCCAAAAATCTTGCGTTTCTAGTTTATTAAATTTATCTTCTACATCATGTTTTGTAATAACGTCTAATCTTACGACCGTAAAAAGACGCCGTGACGCTGCTTTTTTGTTTCTATTCATATCGACTTTGCTACACTTGAAAGCATCTACATTTACTTTCTGCAGTGGGAAAACATTAAACAGACCAACTCCATCACATCAAAAGGCACGATTGTGACAGTATCCAATCAACCAAGCCTTGAAACAAACTTAAAATGACATGGTGGTTGTTATCCATCACATGATTGATTCTGAATGTGCGCCACAAAGATGTGTTTGGTGTATATAAAAACTCCTTTTAAGTGCAATGTAGACGCAGACATAGCCACGTCTGACTTTGTTACTAAATAGCACAACTGTAGTATGAACCTTGACATTAGAGCTGGCTCCGTTCCTTCATCTCCAACCTTTCATTTTAGCACAATCAGCAGACACCCTCTCTTTGAACTCACTGGCAACTTCATATTGAGGGGGACCCTAAAATAAACTTTGGTCCAGACTATTCCCAACTCATGAGCATGCTCTACTACAAAAAGCACCGCTTTCTGAAGTGCTCTGTGTTTTCCCACATCTGCCTGATTATGGCTCTTCATCTGAAGCCTGGCTGTCACAAGACCAGGCTGCAGCTCCTCCTGCCAGTGAGAAAGAGAGAGCACAGACTCTGGCTCTAATTAGGCATCTTAGAGTAATTAGACTAAACACAGCCTTCACGCTCCACTCCGCTCATTCATCATGCTCTGCTCTAGCGCAGAGGAAATGCACTGTATGCACATGCACAAACGAGTAACACACTGCGTCAAACTGTGGCTTAATCCTCCAGGCCCCATTCAAGCGCTGTGTTAGAGTCTGAAGACAAACCGGCACTATTACACTGAATGTGTTTCTTATTGCCGAGCTGCAGACCTCCTGCCTCCACGGAGTGTAGCCTAAGGAAAGGGAAGAGCTTGAGATCCAATTGAGTCACAGAGGATGAAGTAGTATGAAACAATATCCCATGCCGCTGTTGACTTTGGGCAGGGAGAGGTAGGGGCTGTAACACATACAATAGATGAGAGGATCAACCACTAAACCTCCATAAATCCACTTGTTTTAGACCTCGACCTCTGGGAGTGATGCTGTCTTTTAACATTTGAACTGGCTGCAGGAAAGAGTTGCAAATATGGCTTCGAAACACCACAGCGGAAGATGATGCGGTCTGATCGTACAAATCAGGGGAGTGACTCACGGCCATGGTCTCTGGTTTTAGTTACCAGACAGGTGACTTCATGCTTTATAGACGCTGAATCAAGTTTGAATTTTTTAACAAGAGTGACACATTTCACAACCCTCGATGATCTCATCTCAGGAACCTGCAGAGTTTATACAAACTCTCTACACAACTCACCGATGACGATGAGGGTATAGTTGATGTTGACGCTACCAAAGCCGTTGGTGGCTTTGCAGATGTAGGTCCCCGTGTCATCTGCCTCCACCTCCTTGATCTTCAGGCCCATGCGGAGGATGCGGAAACGGATCCAGCCGCTGTGGATGTTGCGCCCGTCTTTGGTCCACATTATGAGGGGCGGAGGGTCTCCTTCCACTGGACACGGCAGCTTAATGGCGCTCCCGAGCCGGGCCATCTGTCTGTGAGCAACCTTCTCAGACACCCGTGGAGGTCCTGAAGACACACAAACACAGTAATGTCTGTAACAGTCTGGGAAACCAATTTTTTCAAAACCGTGATGTAGTTTCCCAAAAGGAAAACAAATGATGTGTTTGAAAATGCGGCCCACAATAACACTGAAAATGGGTTCCTGAGGCTGATACCAATATTTTTAGATGGTACTCCACATCTTTTACCATTTTCTTGACAAAAACAACCTCTTCCAGTTGTGACCACTCCAGCGTTTTTTAAGTTTTGATCATCCTCAGAGGTACTATTCACAGAAATTCACAAGAAAAAAAGAGCAGACAAACACAAACTCTAAAGAAAAATAAATATAATTGGTGGCTGAAATCTGTCTTTTCAGGTCGGCAAAAGAAATCTCACCACGTGCTCCATTCAGTTAACCTGATCTGCCAGATGGTATGTTACACAGAACCATCTGAGAAGCCGCCATTGGAAGGGCAGGCACTTTCAAAAGATATTTAGCAGGTGATTGGATGAACCATCTGTCAATCAAAGTCTCGGGAGAAGAGCAAAAACATCTTTTCCATCAAGAAAAGCCTTAAGTGTCATAATTTACTCTTCTTTCAATGAAGAAATACTCTCCAGTTCTGATATAACCGATGCTATTGCAGCTACAGTACGTTAACCTCTTCAGGAGCTGCCATTACTCCTTGGCGGAGGTAATAAGCATGATTAAGCAGGAAGCTGTCATTGTAAGTTTTAGTTTTTATATACAGTATAGTCAGAGAGGCGCCTCCTTCATATCCAACAATTTCAAAAATATTACAAAATTGAATGGGTTTACTAACCAAGTGATTGCAAAAACAATTTTTCGAACATCACAATGGGCAGCTTGGCTAACAAAAGTGTATTAGAATCAGTAAATGAAATAAAGTATCCTGCTTTCCCTGACTAAAACCACTTCTGAAAACAGCTCAGATGTGGGCAGATGGAATGAGATAGAGGTAATTTGTCATCTTTTTGTCTGATTACCCAGAAATGTTGAAACCAGATTGTAATAATTGGACAAGCCCGGCCGTCCACTGCCTGCACAGAGAGGGTAAAGTGTTCTGGCTCTGGGTTTTTTGCGTGCGAGAGATCAAAGCGATGAGGGGGGCGGGTCGCAGTGAGACGGACAGCAGCCTGCTCTCCCTGCTCTTAATTGGCTCAGGTCTGCTCCCTCAGATCTGGTGAAGTGGAGCGGGCCGAAACACCCTGTGATGGTGTTAGGAAGCCTGCGCCGCTGCTCGCACAGCACCCGGCGTTCAACTAACCCCCCACCGAAACCTAAACAAAACCCTGAATTACCGAGCAGACTAGACACCGAAGAGAAACAGGAGATTGGGGGAGTGGAAGAGGGGGAGGAAATGCAACCAAACCCTATAGCTGCAAAAGTACACAGTCTGTGCCTCAGAACAAATGGCCGGTCTGGTAGCAGTAAAAACAATGGGGAGGGTAAGTACACATGGCCTCTCCTAACACATATACACACGCTCAAACACACACGGTCACATTCCTTTGGTGCATTTCACACATATGGTAAACAAGAAGATCATTATACTGATGGGGCTGCAGTGGGGGGAGGTGACACAGGTAACTCCATCTGGCTGTTTTATTCATCACATTGCCAACAGATGTATCTCAGCTGAAGGTACAACATCTGGACTGCTGGGTGGGTGACCTTCAATGCAAAAAAAATCTGGACTCACTCATATTTTTCTAAAAGAAATAATGATTTATAGGTCATGCCACAAAACTCAGTGGAAAAAAGTGACACTTGTGAGCGTAAAACCAATGAAAACCTCCTTCCTTTTTTTGTTTCTATGTCTTTCTCAACCATGCATGAACACACACACACACAAACTCAGAGTTTTCCTTCCTCTCTGTGGATGGCCTTTCCTGGTCCACAGCATGCACAGGAAATTGGAAGTGTCATTGTTTATGTCTGTGGAGAAAAAGTGACCACAGTTTTTTTGGCTGTTGTCAGCTGGCCCATATCTCACTCCTCTGCTACAAGGAAAGCAGAACAGAGACGCTCACTGTTCAGTTTTTGACTCTACAGACTCTGCTCTAGGAACACAAACAGGTCACAGCGTTGGCTTGGGGCTGCTGGAGCTCATTTGGACTGAATTGATCCTAGACTTGTAAAAAAACATAAATATATTCCTGCCAAATCTTGAACAAATGAGCTTCAGTTATCTCTTCTGACTTGTGGTCTCGCAAGCCGCTCAGCCATGTGCTCCTTCTGGATTTATGGAGGGAACTGACATACAAAAACAAGCCTGATTCATGTCAGAGGTTTAGCTGACGCAAAATGTCAAAACACATTGACCGAGCAGCAGAGGCAGGAATTCTCTTTTCCCTTTTTTTTTTTTTTTTTACAAAACCTCTCTACAGGGTTGTTTGCAGGGCATTTGACTCTTATTGTACACTCAACCCCTGCCTTATATTGGAGATCCTTCATTAAATGTCTTTTAAGGAGGTTAAATAACGCTTCAAACTTGCGCTAAATTTTGACGAGGAAAAACTGTCAAGGCCATTTTCAAAGGGGTCCCTTGACCTCTGACCTCAAGATATGTGAATGAAAACTGGTTCTATGGGTACCCACGAGTCTCCCCTTTACAGACATGCCCACTTTATGATAATCACATGCAGTTTGGAGCAAGTCATAGTCAAGTCAGCACACTGACACACTGACAGCTGTTGTTGCCTGTTGGGCTGCAGTTTGCCATGTTATGATTTGAGTATATTTTTATGCTAAATGCAGTACCTGTGAGGGTTTCTGGACAATATTTGTCATTGTTTTGTGTTGTTAATTGATTTCCAATAATAAATATATACATACATTTGCATAAAACAAGCATATTTGTCCACTCCCACTCCTGAGTATTAAATACTTGACAAATCTCCCTTTAAGGTACCTTTTGAACAGATAAAAAATGTGCGATTCATTTGCGATCAATTACGATTAAATATTTTAATCGATTTGCAGCCTTAAAAGGAATAATTCAACTTTTTGGGGAATAAGAATGGTCAACCAATCTTCTCATCTAACTACGTCTCGGGGAGGGGGGAGGGGGGCATATTTTCAATAACTATTCATTTAATTGTGATAAACGTCTATGTGGTCTTGAACTTGGGTTATTCAGGGCGACTCCAGAAACACTTTGGATGGTGCTCCAAGTGCAAGGAATGTGCTACAAATGATTTCCTCCCTCCATCTCCGCTCTTAAAAAAACCTTTGAAGTCCTTTTGAAAAACAATCATGAAGAGGTGCTGAAATCAAGGACATCGTCGGAATAACTTCATAAGTATTTGTGCTGAGTGCATGACCACCATCCTTTCTTCAATAGGGACTCTCCTCCTCCTCCTCCTCCTCCTCCTCCTCCTCCTCCTCCTCCTCCTTCTCCCTCTCTCAAGGACAGGTTCTCTTAACCTTGGAGTTGAAAGCTCGGAAACTACCACACAGAGGCCCTCTGTAAAAAAAAAAGTCTAATTCTGAGAAAAATTGTTGCCTTATCTACTTGACTGTAAGATGCATAGCTACACTTTAGTCTGCTGTTTTAGTTTCAGTCCTCTGAGGCTCTCTCTCTCGTGGTTGCTGAACTAAGCGTTATGGTGGTGATGAGTGGGAATCTACATGATTTATGACAAACTGGTGAGCGTTTCAGACCATTTTACTCAAATTGTTAGAATTGTTAGCGGCTCTGTAAATGGAAAATGATACACATGACCATATGGGCTTTCCCGTATTGCAGAATTTGGTACGGCGCTCCTTATTATAGCCGTGCTCCGTGTGTGAATGGAATCTTTCATAGCGCAGGAAGAGGAGGAGGAGGCCTGGCGACTTTCAGAATTAGCTCTGTTTTTCTTTGCTCAATTTGGTGATGGATTATTTTAAGAGAAAGGGGCACATTCAATAAGAGGCATTCTT
The DNA here is from genome assembly GCF_043250625.1 of Sebastes fasciatus. NCBI lineage: Eukaryota > Metazoa > Chordata > Actinopteri > Perciformes > Sebastidae > Sebastes > Sebastes fasciatus. The sequence goes on from NC_133809.1 coordinate 17,226,918, forward strand.
GTGATTCAGACTAAATATAGCTGTTTTTTACGAAACCTTGTGAGCGGGTTAATGAACTGTTGATCTGACGTGCAGGCATCCGTGGAGGGAAATATGTTAGGGAGAAGGAATACAAAAAAAATACAGACTACAAAGGCTGCCAGACTTGAGCAATGTTCAGATGTGCTGGCACCTCCACCTCTCCTCATTTATTTTCTCTTTTACAAAACACCTGTGGGTTTGTAATGATGTGTACATGCATTTTTCTTCCCATACAAAGTGCTTTGGTCTTTTCTAGTCATTGCAAACATGTCAATAAAGGGTTGGCTTGGCTGCTGACAGCTGCTCCAATAGCGAACACCTGGATCTTAACCAACGCGATAATGCACGCAACACCGTCTGTCCAATAGAGGATAGTTGTTCAAACAACACTGTAAACATCTTCTAATAAAAAGGATTTGGTCCTTAATCTCCAGCCAACTGCAGGTATTTCTTGTGCATCAAAAGGCTTTTGCACACAACGAGACTGTAGTGATTCATTACTTAGATAAACACTGATCTTAGTGAATGCGTCTTCAATATGGAGTATTTACATAAAGGATAAGAGGAGGATAGAAGCTGGAGAATGCTTCCTCCTACTCAGCAGCACTGTGTTAGCTCAGCAGACCGTACAAGAGCAGACAGACCTCTAACTTAAGAGAGGACGTTTAATGGAGCCTTCAAGGCAAATATTCTACCATGCATCTCTTAAAACCTCAGGCGCACTACAATACAAATCGACAAAATGGATGTAAGTCAAGTTCAACGAACACGGGAGGGAAGTAAAAAGAAAAAGCACAAAAAACGACATGAAAGCTAGAAACCAAACCCAAGAGTCGGTGACTGGAGGGGTTGGGTAAAGGCGAAAGGTGAGGCAGACCCCGAAGCTCGGGGAGTGTGTGAAAGGCCAGAGCTTCTGTTCAGAGCCCGCTGCTGCGCTTGGCTATACATTTCACAAGCAGAGATAAAAATCGGCATAAAACGGTGGAGAGAGAAAGAGAGTGGGGGAGAGCCACCCTTGGCAAATCAAGAAAGGAGGCGAGGTGAGGGATGGAGGGGAGGAGGCTGGGGCGGCGGCGGTGACAGGGTGAAAGGGGACGGGGATATGTGGAGTGGCGGTGGAGGCTGTTCTGACAGCAGCGGGGTAGCCAAGGGTGAAGAATGCCGTCTTTTCTTACCCCTCCAGACGTCCTGCCCAGCAACTTCACCCAGCGTGGTAATCAATACCTGTTATTTTCCCCTCTCGGCTTTCCAATCAATAGATAAGAGCGGGGTAAGACCAGCCCGGACAATGGCTCTTTCTTCGGCCCCATCTGATGTGGGCTGAATAGCAACTGCTTCGGTGGTGGGAATGGTACAGGAGGAGCTATTGGGTGACATGAGGGACTAGAGAAACAGCAGGAGGGGGTGGAATATAAAGAAAGAGGTAAAGAGAATAAGATGCTCCAGTCGATCTATCTGATTAAAGCAGAATAACGACGCTGCAGTGAATCTGCTTCCTTCACTAATGGCCCCCCGAACAACAGGCTCCTGCCGACCCTCTCATCAAAAGAACAGGAAAGAAATTACTCCAGCGTCATAAAGCTTCTGGAAACATCTCCATCACGCGGCGTACCCTTAACAGGCCCTACTGTGGAGCCTTTGAACTCTAAGCTGCTATATTTCATTAAACTTGACTGCTTTCTCCCGGCCACAGCTGCCTCTGTCGGAGAAAAGCAGCGTGTGTGTGTGTGTAGACTCTTTACTACTGTCACCTGTAGTTCCACCAGAAACTAATCAGTTAGACAGGAATATCTGTTCGTTTGTCTATAAACTGGAGAGATAGTTATTTCTCTGATTACAGGTCATTATTTATACAGAGGTGATCCATCTCCTCAGAAACAAACCTCTGTTAACACTATATAAAAATGAATGCGATTTTATGAAATGCCAAGTGTGGTTATGTTTAGGTCGTCATCTACTAACTACACTGAGCAGGATCCAGGTGGCTGCTATTACCTCACAATTTCCTGGGAGAAATCCTCCGTTTTATAACTTATTGATACTTTGATTATATGAAAAGCCCCTTTTCATTCAGGATTTCCCATAAGGACTCCATACTTTTCCGTACGTCCACAAGCCTGGAAAAGCACAGAGTCCTTATGGAAAGTCCTTAACTTGAATTAATAGAGGCCTTTCATATAATGTTTTTGGAGTGGCCATTTTGGAGTGCGTACGAGTTGCTGTGGAACAGTTCACAGCCTGCCTTTCCAATTTCCTACCTGGTCCACCACTGCACAGAGAGTTGGGTATTTTCTTTTGAAAGTGGTCACTATTTTGGGTTATTATTATTGTTAATATTATCTTTTAAGAGCCTTCTGATACATGCCATTGACTATTGTTGTCTATAATGGGGTGAGAAGGAGAGTTTGGCTCATTCTTCACTTCTCCTCATTTCATTTTGCTCATTTTTGTTGCTGTTTTCTAAAGGGTACGGCTGACAATATTTTACACTTTTCTTATCGTCAATAAAAAACAAAACCAACACTGAATTGATGCTATGAAAGGACTGTCTGATATAGCTTATTCCTCTGTGCCAAAGACCTCCATTGTTCTCCGAATATGATTAAAAATACATTAATGAGCCACACGGTTGCACTGAGTGACATGTTCTTTCCTTACCAGGAACATGGGCGCAGTAGTTTAGTTTGAGTCATCCCCCATTCACCATCCTGCCATAAACAATCACTACACCATCAAAAATGTGTAAAGATCTGCAGTCGAAAATAGTCCCCAATAACTCCTGTTTGAATAATATTCACTAAAATGTGTGGTGCCCAGATGTTTAAGGACATTCCTGAGCCTTTTTAAAAAAATTAAACTGTATGTTTGTGAAAATTTTTTAAAGATTTACTTCAGTAGGAACCAATGGGTTTGAGTCTGGTTTTTCTTTTCATGGGATTTGTTGACAAAAACAAAAATATTGAATAATGCCAGCTTTATCATTTAATGTTTTTATCTCTTTCTGGTTATGTGTATGTCCACTTTAAAAGAAAAGAAGGGGATTGTCGATACAAGAGCATAATGTGTAAGGGATAATGTACAGCGAGACGGTCATTGTTGTGAAATAAAACCCGACAGGGCGATTCACGGAGGGGTCTTGCATTGCCCTGAAGGGGTTAATTTCACAACAATAACCCCACTAGCTGTACATTATCCTGCTTATTACACAGCTACTTACTTAAGAATAATTTGACACAAAAACCGTCCACCAGAGTCCGAGATCAGAACTGCGTCCATAGCAACAGTCTGTTATACATAGCAACGGTCTGCTATAAAGATAAATAACTTTAATTTCAATCATTTTAAAGATAACTAACAGACCATAGAACGCCATGATTGACCAATCAGAATAGAGTATTCATCAAAGCCATGTAATAAATGTTTTTAACTATATGGTTCAATATTCTCTCAATAAAAATGTCCGAAATTAAATAAAATGAATACAATTTTTGAGAAAAATATTGATGTAACTGGTCAAATTTCCTGAAGTACCTGTTGACTGACAATGGCAAATTTTCCAATCCAAAAATATCAATATAAGACTATGAAAAACCACAACAATCAATCACTCTGTTTCTGAGGGAATGGTACATACAAATGAAATAACATTCTTAGTAAATACACTAATTCAGTGGCATAACTTTCCCATGCAAATGTGAGTTCACTGGTCTTGCCCTGTCATAAAGAGCGCACAGTGAGTGGCACTCTAGTCGCTTTATCTCACTCCATTAGGCTAAGGCCCGGTGCACACACAGGGGCTGAGTGTGTGCTTAGGGCCACTTATCAGGGAAGAGGCAACAGGAGGGAGGCTGGGAAGCAAAGCAGAGAAAGGCCAGATAGAGTGACAGACAGAGACAGAGAAAGAGGGGTCAGAGGAGGGGAGAGGAAGAAAACGAAGCCAAGGAGAGAGAAGTAGGGTTGATTTAGAGAGTGGCAGGGAGCAGGGGCTAAGATGGCAGAGAGGCCTCCTTTAACACGCAGCTCATAAGGCGAGGAGGGCTGCATGGGGGAGTGAAGGGGGATTAGGTGGGCCCAGGCGGCAGTAACCAGGAATCCCAACAATCTCACACCCCACTCCCTGGCCCGGGCTCAGCCTCAGCCACATGACACACTCAAACAGACCTCTCTCTCTCCAGCACAGAGCAGGGCACCAACGAGCACCTGTTTATTACTGTCTGTCTCATGTGTTTGGAGATGGACCGACCTCTTGGCACTGGAAGGGACATTGTGTGAAACGCTCACACGTGTTTGGCTGCTCTGGACCGCCTGCATATTGTATCATATTCTCTCTGACAAACACACAGAAATGAAAGTTTAGACTGTAGTCACCATGCCACAGAAATCACAGGGTGTTAAAGAGTAAAGTCCTTACTTTAGATCAGTATTTAATAACCACATACTCCTTCCTCCAGAGCAGTGGTGCCCAACATCATCCTGAGGGGTCGTGAGACAGTGGTGCAATCAGGGAAATAGGAAAGCAAGAAAAAAACTTTGATGCTTAATTTTTCCCCTAGATGTTCTTCTAATTCAGTGGTTTACAACAAAAAACAGAGAGTGAGACAGTGCTGATATGATACTGAACTTTTTTCAAGGAATATAAACATAATTTTCTACAAAACCTTATTTACATACAAGTAAATCCCCATTTGCTAATGTTAAATGTTGAGAAAGACAAGCAGCCATACAAGGAGTTCATCTAAATCAGTCAGTACTCACTCAAGCAAGCACTTGATGCCAGCTTTCTCTGTTCTATGGACACTTTTAGTTGGTAACACCAAAGTATGGGCTCTCTATCCTACATATGCAACAGATGACGCTGGGGGACAGGTAGACGTTTTTCTTCGCCAAAAACGTTGGGAACCACGGCTCCAGAGCATGCTTACTGGACAATAACATCTGGTGCCATGATACACCGTCTCCTCATAACAAGATCTCTGTTTATGTTGCTTCATGGCCTCCATCAGACAACAGCGAGGTGCATCCTGCCACTCCCTGCGCGCCTCCTCCTCCTTCAACCTTCCTGCATTCCACAACGGGAAATAACTCACTTCCCAACCTGTGTTTGGCTCATTGTGTACAGTTGACACAGTCGGGAGTCCAGTCTGGAGGTGCCGAATGAGATACAGATGTCTTATTAAGCCGAGCCACCGTCGCTCTGCGTTGGTCTGATGTTCTACTGACTGGCAGAGAAGCACAGAGGTTGTAAACAAGGCTGTTTTGAGCCAGACATGCTGTCACCGGCGGACCAGTGTGTGTGTGTCTCTCTCTCTCTGTATGTGTTGTGCTCACATCTGTGTGATGATGACGATGATGATGATGGCCGAGCCTGGCACCGAGTGCCCCTCATTTCTCCGTCTCCAGGAACCCTACACCGGCGTACAGTCTGAGGATCAGCCAATCTCCATGACACTGGGAAGCGCTTTACACCAGCGCCTTTGTCAACAAGGTCTTTTCAGGAAAGGGCCATTGACAGACTGCGATGTAGCAGGAGTGTTTGGGCAGAATGGAGCGATTCAGGACAGAGCGGGAGGGAGGGAGAGGCCAGGAGAGGAGTGGGTGAGGGAAAGAGAAAGGCGGGTGAGACAGAGACGAGACAGAGCGGGGAGAAGGGGGGAGAGGCAAGGCGAGACAGACGGACGGGGTGGAGGAACTGGCAAAGCTCTCACTGACAGCAATGGGGCCTCTTGACAATCCAGGAATATTGTCTGAAATCAATCTGTCACCGTGGAGCTGTTGAGCCTGTCATTACGATGTGGTACTCGCCCTTTCACAGTGACAATTTGTTCAGTGCTTTCCCAGTTCACCTTACTACTCAGCTGTACAGAGGTCAGTGCCCTCTATCCATCTCCGTCTGCCAGTCTGGCTGTCTCTCTCTCTTTGTTAATCAACTGTCCACACTCAGCTACACAGTCCTTTTATCAAGGTGACCTGCACAGGAACAGGCGGCTGATGACCAGAATAAATGTCCCGTTGCAAGGACTTCTGTTATGTTGAGATATTTCACTGAAGAGGAGACGATGTTTGACTTGCTGGTGGCGCCAGAAGAAAAGTCAGCAGATGATCAAAGTAATTTGAATTCAACCTCTGGGGACATTAAAGGTACAGTGTGTAGGATTTGGCAGCATCTAGTGGTGTGGTTGCAGACTTCAACCAACCTCTCTGCTCAGTCCTCACTTTCCAAGACTGTAGCAACGTGAGCCACAGAGTGCAAAACCGTGGTAACGCCGTTCACCTCGCTCAAAGGCCATCCTTACCATAATAACACTACTTTAGGAGCAACAGAAGTCAGACGGCGGCTGGCGGTAACACGGTTTTGCACTCTGCGGCTCACGTTACAGCAGTTTAACAAGCACGTCGGAGAACTACGGTGGCCTTCAGGTAACGTAAAAACATAAAAGTGTTTGGATTGTCCGTTCTGGGCTCCTGTAGAAACATGGCGGAGCAATATGGCGGGCACCGTGAAGAGGACCCGCTCCGTATGTAGATATGAAGGGCTCATTCTAAGTTAACAAAAACGGTGATTATACACTCATGAAAACATAGTTATGAATATTATATTCCATTTCTGCTAACAGATCCTCCGAAATGTAACACACTGTTCCTTTAAATATCTGCACCAAATGTCATGGCAATCCATCCAATAGTTGTAAAGGTATTTCACTCTGAACCACAAACCTCACGGTGGCGCTTCAGAAAGAAAAGTCAGAGGATCACCACTTTTCATGAAAATCCATCAAATAGTTGTTGAGATATTTCAGTCTGGACCAAAGTGCAACCGACTCACAAACCCACAGACAAGCTGTCCCCAGAGTCTCGCCTCTAGCATGGATAAAAATAAACAAAAAGAACAGTCAGTTCAGCTAATATTCAATCTAGACACAGAATAACTGTATGAATGGAGCAGTGCCCACATCTGCCAAGCCTTTAACTCCAAGTACATCCAGGCTGGGGGCTTATCCAAGGCCCAAACTCACATCCCAGTGCATGAGGAAATCAAATCAGTTTCACTGCATGGTGCAGAATTCCAGTCTGGGATAGCAGTAGCTCTGCTATAAAATATGACAGATTATACTCTTTGCTTCTGAAATGATTTTTCCTCCCTTGTCCCATTCCACTCTTTGAGTCAAAGCGGGGACATATTTTTCCATTCATTACACAAGTCCCCTGAATGAAAAGTCAGGGCCTCTTTGCTTCCTCGCCTCACCTCCAGTGTTGAGAGAGAGAGACTGCTACTGCTGGAAACGGGTGCAAACAAATTCCATCGTGACAGCGTATCCGCTCGCAATGAAAACTTCTATTTTGACGCACTGTGACAAGCAATCGCCCAGACCAGACTCTTTATAGCCACAATCAATGGGGACAATGCGCAAAGAATTTCCGAGGTCGCTCAAAAGAATCGCTAATGAAAAACAAAGTGGAAGTGAAAAAGCCACAAAGCCATGTGGGGTCTCATTGAAGCCCATCGGAGGTGAACTGAAAGCGGGGGTGGGAGGGGGTCGAGGAGGGGAGGATGGATGAAACTGGAAGGAGGGTCCGGGGGTGTGTGTAGAAGGCAGCGGAGGCCTCATTCAGAGCTCGTTATCCCAGCTGTCCCCTGGCTTGGCTTTCTTCAGGCTCAGCCAGCCATCGCTGTTGCCACCACCATAACTTTCAATCAACCTTTTAACTGCAGAACAGCAGAGTCGGTGTGTGTGTGTGTGTGTGTGTGCGTGTGTGTGTTAGTGAGGGTTTGTCTGAACAACAAGTGATTTCTAATGAAACCCCCTGAGAGAGGCGGAGATAGCAGAGAAACAAAGACAGAGAAAACTCTCATAATCCTTTTCGACGTGATGTCGGATATCAGATTATAAGAAGAAGGAAGTATGGAAAGGAAAACAATGAAAGACTCGATGGCACAGAGATGTAAAAAAAAAAATAAGACAGGAAGCTCCTCATCAAGTTATGTACAACAGGTACTTCCTGGCGGCCTGATGTGGTATTCTGATAAGTCAGTATGAGGCTACAGCAGCACTGATTCAAGCAGGCTGTGGCAAGTACGGCAAACAAGCACATACAGTAAGATGGGGCAGATAATATTTCTGCAGTTCAAATCAGCCTTTTATTCACTAACATCACAATGACAACTGTTGAGCTTGTCCAGACCTGCTCAGTCCAAGCAACATCCTCAAGGCCACCATCGCAGAAACACAGTATGGATATGTTTTCCTGACATAACAAAAGGTTGTCATGGTACATTTTTTTTAGGTTTTTCGCAAGGTTGCTCAACACCGAGGAGGGGGCAGAGGATGCAAACAGGGAGCCAATGCTAGAGGACATGGAGAAGCGGGGAGAAGGAAGAAAAGTTTCGATTTCTGCACCCCCTGCCTGCAGCTGCAGGTCCGAATCGTAAATCTACAGGTTTCAAATCTACAGGAAAACAACACCGACTTCTCCTGTTGAGGGGTGAAAGAGGAGAGCATTAGGAATCTCATCATTTCACTCACTAACGTGACTGAGTGAACAGCTGTGGAGCACAAAACGATGAGGAGGTGGGAGATGGAGGAAGAGGAGGAGGAGGCGGGAGTCTCACTCCACGACTTGGCTCCTCAAAAGAAAAAGAGAAAACAGAGCGGGACTGGAGAAATGAAGGAGGCTTAGAAAGAGGGGTTGCGCAAGACAAACACTTCCCACTGTGGGGCTGAAATGTTATTGTAAGGTCACTTGTAAGGTTCCAGCGAGGCGGACCCTCACCCCCACCTACAGGCTCGCTTCCACACGCTCAGTCCACTCTCTCTCTCTGGCCAAGGGTGTAACACAGCAGCCTGGACTGTGGAGTCTCAACAGTGTCCAGTATCATCTGATGCTCATTTAACACCAAACAGCTGTCAATTTAACAAAAATCTGTTATTCATACGTCTGCTAAATCCTGCAAGTCAGACCGGGTTGCGCATAAAGTCAATTATCATCTGAATGGTGACGGCCTGGCACCTCCCGTGTGCACTTTTGTGAGCAGCTCCGTGAGTTTTTTTGCGAAGGTTAACGGGAGCAAAAGGAATTCTATTTAACTGAACCCAAATCCATTCAGCCAGCAGGAAGAGTGTGTGTGGTCTGAAAACACTCCCAGCGCCAACTGCCCAAACAAACTAATGAGCATTGTACACACAGGCCTTCGTATGATTCAATAGGATTTTCTTAAAACTAAAAAAAAGAAGAAATTCTCCTCATATGCATTGAAGCATTAGCATACAGCTGGAAATGACAAAGCGGACAATGCCTTGTTGAAATTCCACATGAATGCTAATTGAAGTGGCCATTAAAGTCAGTCAATGAGGGGAGTGTTGCTCACAGGGATTATATGACCCCGCTAAAGTAAACACCAACTGACCTCCATTATGACCACTTATCACAGCTACAGCCCTTTCCTTTCTTTCCCCTCGGAGGGGTGAAGTCTGACACATTCCTCTCAACGAATGTTTCCTCCTCAGCTAACAGGGTCGGCAGTGTGCGCTGATGGATGGGGACCACGGATTGCCAGAATGGTGGTAACATTATTTCCGTGATAGAAACAGAGAGGTTGCCGGAGGAATATTATTTCCACCTGGTGTGGAGGAGAAAGAGGTTGAGCGGGAATAGTTGTTGGTATACCTCTGAGGTTTTCCAAATTGCCCTGCGCTCCTTGGATTGTCTCATTATCATGACTTTTCTCAGGGTAATTTCAGCCCGCTTAATAAAACACACACATATATATTCAGACGCATGAACGCAGCGCTCATTCGCTCTCGTAACTTCTTCTCACGCACCTCTAAATGGCAGCGCTCCAGTAAAGAGAGTCCCCCGTCTACTGCGAGTTCTAATACATGGCAAATAAGTCGGAGTCTACAGGGATGAGGAGTGTTTAAAATTAATTACTGCTGCCCAGTCCAACCTGGGGGACCACAGCACGTAATAATCCATCCATTGTTCTCCACAAATGGACCCAGACTCGGTAAATAGGGGGTAACGGAGAGCTGCGAAAGGCTGGGTGGGAGTAAAGGTCAACTCATGCCTTGTTTTAACGACAGCACATTAACTTAACTTACTTCCTTCGTCTTTTCACTGGTAATAAATGGGAGGAAATGCAAAGAGAGAAGCAGGGGAAAAGAAGGGTGGCAGGCGGCGTCTGGTTTGGAAAGCAGAAAATTGGAGGTGATGCAGTCGCACAGATTAGAGTTGAAGTAGAAGACGACGTTTGAATTTGAGTTTGGTGCGGGCTGAAAAACTAAATGTAACATGAAACTGATTTCATTTCTAACACCTAAATGGAGCATTAAAGTGGCGAGTTGGGCAAGGATTGTTAAAAGTGTGCTATCACGGCCGAGCTCACAGCCCCCCAGAACACCACTGTTACACCTTCTTGCTATTCAGGAGCTATTTAAAAAAATAAGAGGACTTCGGGGCATTTGGTTACTGAGAAACTAGCCTCATTACGGTTAAAGGAAATGGAAAACTGCCTTGGAGCCAAATAGCCTTGTGATTTTAAAAGCCCTTGGCATACAATTTATCTCATAGTACCTTCTTGTTATGAAACCATGATGTAACTCTGCTATAAAATGTACTTTTTCCAACGAGGGTTGCAGAGCAGTTTGCGTGCTCTTAACTTCACCGGGAGGCTCCAGAGGTGAAGCGAACGTGTGTGGTGTTAGAAAACTAGGAAATAACACAGAGTCCATACATGCACAACTGTATTCGACGTCTGTTTCTAATTAAAAATGCATCGAAACAGCACCATTCAGAGTGTGCGTGTGTGTTCATTGTTAGCTAGTCCTTTGCGCATAACAGAGACACCTGGTGCCTCTATGTTTCTCCCAGGGTGCATTTCTGCAGATCCATATGTCTGGGCTGCTGCATTCCTGTGTTAGTGGAGCCCAGTGGTCCCCGGGCCTGTCACCACATTAGAGGCTCTGCTGGGACACATCACTGAGCACCTCCTCCAGCTGCTGGGGGTGGCCGCGCACCAGAGGGGGAGGAAACAAGGCGCTGGGATGGAGGAAGTGCGGGGGGTTCCTAGGGGGGTCTTAAGAAATAATTCTTGCTTGGCCAGTCGCAAAGTCGTAGCAGTGGAGAGAGGGAGGGTCCATATGTGTGTGTGGGCAGGGGGTCCAGGGTCAGATGTCGCCTGATGACTGACAGCAACAGGCTTAAAATCGCTCACCAAAACTTACTGTCTTCTGGTGTGTTGCTTGAAATGTTTAGATAACAGCAGTAAAGTAACACTTCCAATGTGTTTTTTTACTGTTTCACACATAAGTCAAAGGGGGCCCTGTCCTTTATCATTTAATTCACATTTGTCAAAGATGTCATCATGCATTGTTAAATTTTACAGGAGCGGTTTAACAGCTTCTCTGGCCTTAGCTGCACTATAACAGCCACAAGTTTTCAAGTCGAAACCCCCTGACTGTATTTCACCGGTTGTCAGAGTCAAGCTGTTGCATTTGGACTGTAACACAGAACTCACTGTATCACTGTATCACTGCTGCTGCTGGGAAAACTGTGGAATATTTACTCTTCACAGATCTTCATTCAAAATCATCTCCCTGCCAACTACATATCTGCGGATATGTCTATCCGTCGGTGCATCTGCAACCACTTTCAGAGAAATTATGAAAAACAGGCTGTAAATTCTTCCTTTTGTCAACCATTATATCCATTGGACCTCCACTCGCCACCATCGGATTCCTCTTTGGATTTCTCCTTCGCTGACATCTGTTAATCTGTAAACATACAAAATTGCCTGTCTAATCTTATTTAGCCTTCACGTCTTGTTTACTTTTGGTTTAGTGGTGCCGTGAAGGCACGGCTGCCACGCTGTGAATAAGGCATTGTCTGCAGACCCACAGATCTAATCTATCCCCTCTAAACCGCCGCCAACCCCCTCTACCTTGAGCCCTGATAGCCACATGCAGGTATTGTACCTATCGGACGCCTCTTGAATTCACTTCCATGCTGAGCTGGAGAAGAAAGAGCGCGCTATAGAGCCCGCTTGTTTTGCCAGTGCGTGGTCTTCCGGGGAAATGTGTCTGGCTTTCAGATTTCTCTCATTAAAGTGAAGTTTCAAGTTTTGCCTCGGTCTTTGACTCTGGACGCTGGATTGCATCAGACACGGTTCAGTAATCAGTGATGGATGAAATCATAGAAATTGCCTCGACAGATATTCATGACCTGCTGACAAGCTCACTGTAAGTTGTCTTTATAAAGAAACGTATTGATACTGGCACAATAAACAGTGCAGTGAATTGTGGTCAGACTGAGGTCTCCCGCTCTCCACTCAGTGTTTCGGTCATGAACACACACACACACACATACACAGGCTGACATGAGACAGTCCCTTGGCCAGCCACGGGAGAGCTGGACTCTTTACACTGACTTGTGTTCTTTCACCCTGGGAAGCTGATGGATGATGTTTGTTTGGTTTAGCTGTAGTGAATGTGCACACACACACACACACACACACTCGGCCATGACTGAAACACACACAAACTGGGGGTAGGGGTTGGCTTGCCCTCTCTCATTCCCCTGCCTCGTGTTGATTTTGGGCCCTGTTTAAAGATTTTTCAGTTCTTAGTTTTCCGTCTCTTACTTCTCGGTGTGAAAACGTTAAAGGGCCCAACTGAGACTTTCTTCATGCTCACAAGAAACCAGCCAGTCAACTGGAGTTATAATGAGCTCTGAATCTGGTGTTACCTGCCCGGTTTACAACACGTCATATTAAGAAAGAACGATGAAGAAAGAGCGCTTATGAAGCGGGGTCTTACCTCTTGCGCAGTCAGTCAGCAAAACAGCCTCAAAGATGATCAGCACAATCCTCAGGACGCCCATACTGTCCAAAGACAACTGCATGTCCCCTAAATCTGAAAGACACATGGTCACAGTGACACAGGGTATATTATTCTCCAAGGAGCTGTCAGACGATTTAGGAAAAAAACATCTTTGTCGTTCAAGCCAATTTCACATGCCATGATTAAAAAAAACAGTATGATAAACACAAGTAATATCAATGATTGTACTATTAATAACAACTCAGTAACTAGACTTTTTTAAGGCTGGACAAAGTTTTTGTGGCCATCAGTGGTTCCCAAACTAGACTTCTGGGACATTTTTGGGTCTAAAATTAACCCAAAATGAAATGTTTAACATCAATATAAAAAACAACAACAATATAATTCCATAACAATATATAAGCTTTCTTTTATCAAATATAACAGTATGATATACACAAGTAATATCAGTGATTGTACTATTCATAGCAACTCAACAACTAAAACTAGATTTTTTCTGGCTGGACAAAGTTTTTGTGGTTCCCAAACTAGACTCCTGGGACATTTTGGGGTCTAAAATTAACCCAAAATGAAGTAAGTATTAAAAAATATATATATATATTTCCGTAACAATACATTACCAATATGTTAGCTCCATCACATAATGTGTGAGAGTGATTATTCAGTCCAACTACAGTCAGACACTCAGGTTTTTGGGGCTTAACATTGGGGGTCCACATACTTTAAAAAGTCTTTGTAAAGTTAAAGAAGTCCTGGTTAATGTAATATATCACAGTTTTATGTTAATAAAGAAATATTCAAACAGCTAACCGAGGTCTTGAATAGCAAACTGTTTGTTTTGTTGTACCATATTCCTATATTTTGGACATGCCCTAAATTAAAAACATTTTGGGAAGAGGTATTTTTGGGCACTCAAAGATGTATTCCACCAAAATGTCATTATAGATCCAAAAATGGCACTGCTGGGAGCAATACCCAGAGGAATTGATGGAAGAGACAAAAAATAAACATAAAACAGCAGCAATTAAATGCATCACAATTAAGTGGCTAAAACCTGAGCCCCCAACATACAATTTATGGATTGAGAAGGTATGGGAAATTTACCACATGGAACAAATAACCTATTCCCTATGACTCCAACAAAGACACATTTATTGAAAGGTGGAGCCCTGCCATGATTATAATAATACAGTGATTGGTGATCTCAATATTTTTCTATATCCTGGATCATACTTGTATCTCTTGTCTTCCTGACCCAGGTCATCTCTCTAAGCACATGAACACACCCACACAACACACACCCTGACCTCTGACCCTTCACCACATTTATATCTATTTAAATGTATCTATTTAATTTTTTTACTTTATTTTATTTTAATTCATTGGATTGTTTAAGTATGTGTCATCCCTTTTTCTCTGAATTCAACTGAAATAGCAGTTTAAGATAAAGTCTTGTTTTGTTTTTTTGTGTTTTCTCTCTCCCCCTCTTGTTTTAAGTTGTGAAATTTTGTGTAAAAACAAAGAGACAGCTGTAAAATGAAAATACAGTAGGAAAGAATGTGATGATGATGGTATAAGTTGCTGAAACTGCAATAAAAACTAAGTTAAAAAAAAAAAAAAGGTCTGTTTTATCTAGCTTATCTTTGCTCATTGTGAAATATCACTAATGTGGCTGGACAAAGTTTTTTGTGGCCATCAGTGGTTCCCAAACTAGACTTCTGGGACATTTTGGGGTCTAAAATTAACCCAAAATGAAAGAAGTTTAACATCAATATAAAAAAACAACAACAATATAATTCCATAACAATATATAAACTTTCTTTTATCAAATATAACAGTATGATATACACAATTAATATCAATGATTGTACTATTCATAGCAACTCAATAGCTAAAACTAGACTTTTTTCTGACTCCTGGGACATTTTGGGGTCTAAAATGAACCCAAAATGAAGTAAGTATTAAGAAAAAAAAATCTATATAATTCCATAACAATACATTACCAATATGTTAGCACCATCACATAATGTGTGAGAGTGATTATTCAGTCCAACTACAGTCAGACACTCTTTACATTGGGGGTCCACATACTTTACCAAGTCCTTGTGAAGTTTAAGAAGTCCTGGTTAATGTAATATCACAGTTTTATGTTAATAAACAAATATTAACCGAGGTCTTGAATAGCAAACTGTTCATGAAAAGCTCTGTTTTAAACTAGCTTATCTTTGCTCATTGTGACATATCACTGATGCTGCTCACTTTGTAACTTTAGCTCGCTTTGCATGCTAATAAATACATTTTAAAACCAAATGGAGGGAAAAAACAGTATAAATATGTGGATAACATACCTGGATATTCAATGAATGAAGTCAACCTCGTGTCAGCCTCTTGACAGAAGAGTTTGTAGCTAAAGTCCGTGTTGAGTCCATGAATCAAAGAGTTGACAGTGGTCGACTTCTCACCGACCTCTAACGGACCAGCAGCACACGCTTCTTCTCTCTCTCATCAAATAACGCTTTCAAAGGTGGAAATAAACCGGATACTTCCATAAAATCACAATAAAAGTCTCTTAATGCTAATTTATTATTTAAAAAAAAAAAAAAAAAAAAAAAAATCTCAGAGCAGTCCTGTCTGTAGTAGTCCGCTTCGTCCAACAAAGTGACTTTCTCCAGAGCAGCAGCGAGCAGCGGAGACTTGTTGTCCGTCCCAGAGCTGCAAGCTGCGGGCCAATCACAGCCCGCAGAGAGGCTGGACACGTTTAACTCTTTATAAACCTCCTCTTCATCACAAAGACCATTATCCTCCTCTCTGTCAGCTTAGTGTAGGAGGAAAGAGATAACAGCTGCAGAGATTAAAGAAGGACAGCTACACAAATATCACTTCAAACATTAAATCCATATGGCCTTTTTATGGGCCTCATCCACATGTGTGTTTGTTTGTTTTTGTTTGATCTGTTTCTCATTGTTTCTGTGTCATATTGTAATTATTCCTTGTTTTTTTTCATTGTTTTGACGTTTCTTCTTGTGTGTGAAGCACTTTGTAACGATGTGTGGTTATATAAATAAAGCTTTACTGACTTACTTACTTACTAATTACTATATCAAAGGGAGGTTATTAGAATACTGAATTCTCCTATATGAGATGTAAACAAAAAAAACTTCTAACAAAGTAATTGAACTTTCTGCTGGGCATCACAGACTCAAATCTCCACATCATTATTGAACTTCAAAAGTTGTAAAATGCTACTGAAACCACATCTGGAATATAACATTTTCCAAATTTAAGGGTAAATCGAGGGTCAATAAATTAAAATATATGGTTCAGCACTGTCCATATGGCTATATCAAAGGGAGGTTATTAGAATACTTTACTGTTATTCTCCTATATGAGATGTAAACAAAAACAACTTTTAACAAAGTAATTGAACTTTCTGCTGGGCATCACAGACTCAAATCTCCACATCATTATTAAACTTCAAAAGTTGTAAAATGACCTATTCCCTAAGACTCCAAAAATGACACATTTATTAAAAGGTGGAGCCGTGCCATGATTATACTAATACAGTGATCGGTGATCTGAATATTTTTATATATCTTGGATCATACTTGTATCTTTGTCTTCCTGACCCAGGTCATCTCTTTAAGCACATACACACACCCATACAACACACACCCTTCCAAACACTTCCCCTCCCTGACCTCTGACCCTTCACAAAATTTATTTTTATTTTAATTAATTAATTAATTAATTAAACTTTATTTTATTTTAATTCTTTAGATTGTTTAAGTATGTGTCCTCCCTTTTTCTCTGAATTAAAGTGAAATTATTTTTTTTTTTGTGTTTTCTCTCTCCCCCCTTGTTTTAAATTGTGAAATTAAATAAATTAAAACAATTAAATTCATTTAAAAAAAAAAAATTAAAATACAGTGGGAAAGAATGTGACGATGATTGTATAAGTTGCTGAAACTGCAATAAAAACTAAGTTAAAAAAAAAAAAGTTGTAAAATGCTACTGAAACCACGTCTGGAATATAACATTTTCCATATTTAAGGGTAAATAAATTAAAATATATGGTTCAGCACTGTATTTCCCTGTGCTATGACTGATATAAATATTAATACAACGCCATGAACAAGTGCTGCCACCTAGTGGACTGTTCCTACAGTAACACAGAGATTCCCACAGCACAAGCAATGCCTGTTTCACTCATTATACATGTTGGCAGCATATAGATGTAATCCCTAATCCAGTACTGAATGTGTGGGGTCTCCAGTATGGTGTATGGTAAAACTGTTGTTTTCTTGGAGGGTTATTCCAGCAATTTTTCCAAGAGATAAGGGCTGACCCGAATGCTTTGTAGCTTTGACCGTTGCCATGGTATTCGGCCTCCAAATCATTATTCAAATGCTTTTTTATATACATAAATTTGTAATAATAATGTAAAAGTCCCCAAATAGCCCATGAAATAATTAATAATCCCACAACATTATTCATTATCCATATTCAACATTAATTATTATTAGTTATTCTCAGACGGATATAGCTGTTTGTTGTGTGTACAGTAGTGCGGCAGCGGTGCTGTCTAAGGTACTGAAACGGGGGAGATGGAGGCCGACAGACAGGAGCATGTGTCAGCCTGCGGCACCGCGCTGCTCCGTGAAGCTTCGAATACCTTCGAATATTTCTCACCGAAGCTTCGAAGCCCAAAAAAACGGTATTCGGGACAGCCCTACAAGAGATGGCATAAAAAAGCTGGATCCTACACTTCCCATAATACAATCAGTAGTTTAATTGGACCATCCATGTTTTGTAAAGACCCACATCTTTCGAACTTTTGTAATACTTATTTCTGTTATAAAATTGTTATCTTCATGATTTAGCCAAGATAAGACATGGTTTCCTTAGAAAGCTCCCTTCAGAGCCAAATAAAACATTTAACAGCTGTTTTCACAGGCTGACGTGGTTCCTCGTGACAAGTAAACTGCTATGTGGAAAAATCTGAAGCAGTAATAATGTGTCACTCCAGCTCGCCACAAAACTCAGAAATTCAGTGATGTTGCTCATCTGATGAGTAGGCCCACACTGCCTACTCATGTGGCAGGACAAACTGACAAATAGCTACTAAAATAGGCTCTGGCTATAAATGAGCTTCTCTGGAGAATATTCAGTGAGTCAATATTCAAAACAAAAAGATGCTCAACTAGTATAATTTTCAACCATCTCAGTGTTCTACAAATCCCAGCAGTCTTTATATGGGTAGGACCTCAGAGGATATAGATACCAAAACCAGACATATTTGCTCTTGCTGTTGATCACAAAGATGATAACATTGTTAAGGAGACACCAACTGTTCAACAGTGGAGGGAAAATGCAATGGTACTTTGCTGTAAAAGTAAAGAGATGTTATCAATCAACATTTTTAAACAGGAAAAAAGTAATTTATTTCAATATACATCGCATTTAAAACTATATAACATTATTTGTTTGTTGAATATTTTACACAGCTCTTATCATGGAAATGTCCTGGAATTTTACAAAATAAGACCAAGCTCTGAAACAATAATAATAGGATATCCCGCCCTTTAATTACTGCATGATTCCTTGTATTTTACATAAAAGTAAATTATAGCTTCATACATTATTTTTGTTCTTTATAAAAAGGAAAAAAAAAAACATACCGTTTCAAAGTGAGCTTATATGTTCTTTGATGAAAATAAGATTGATCCGAGAGTAGTGAATGATTTTGATTATGTAATGCCTGAGAAACTGCTTTACGTCAGAGCAGAAAGGACATGATGTTGCTCAAAGGTCCATATTTGTAGACTGGCCGCTTCAGGCCATTCAGATGTACAAACTGTGATATATTATGAGCATGGAAGATACTTTGTATGCGGTCATTGCAATTGAAGCAGATTCAAGAGCAGAAAGGAAGTCAGGTGCAATTTATGATGTCAGTCTGAGAACAAAATATCTGTTCCTGTCCCACAGTACCACCAGAGCCAAAGCTGGAGATAATTTAGTGTAAACCCAAATCAGGACAACTTATCTGCTCAGAAATGGCCTGTAACTACAATTTAAATAGCTAAGAGTTGTCTCTACAATGTGCAGGACCATTGCAGTTAGTAGTCACAATATTGCACTATAACGAGAGTGAGGAAGAGAAATCAATGGGCAATAATTGGCCTGTAGTCTGTAGGCCAGCACCTGAGAAGGCCTCTGGTTCAGAACAAATTGTACACAACATGGTGCTGAGAGCGCTGAGCGAAGAGAGGTCAACTGTCCACTAGGGGGCCTTCAAGACCTGACAGTGAGGACTCCCTTTTATCCATCATCTCAGTGTGCAGCGGAGTCCCCAGAGGAAACTAAACATGCCATGGTGCAGCTGTAAAAGCAGCGGGCACAGCCCGTTGTCATCAAGAGGTGAGCGGTCTAGACACCATTTCACAAAGTGATACAGAATTACACATTCATTGCCACTGAAAGCATGAAAGAATCTCAATATAAAAAGCTGTCTGTTTTTAATTTTTGCTTTACTGGGACTGGTAGCCTGGTGAAGGTTTGCTTTCCAGTTCCCAAATAAATAGCAACTGTTTACTGAAGACATTGTAGTGTAGCTATTACCAGAATTATCCTTATTTACATGGTTATCATGACTTACATTCTTTTGAGTAATCCGAGTCCCGTGGGAGCCCTGGCACAAATGTAGGAAGCTCGCTAAAGCATAGGAAAATATGTCACAAGTCCTTTCATTTACAACTAAAGCAAAAAAACAAACAAGGTGGCCTGTTCTGATTTTGTGCTGCAAACTGCTACAGAGGACTGTTGCACAATGCCAGTTCAAAATCTGTTATTGCCCGATTATCCCCTCTCTCTTCTGCACCTCTATAGTCAGGCAGGCATTTGTGAATCATTTCTGTGTGTTGGCTGGGCACTGAAATCAAACCCTTTGGTCACCAGTCTCTCCGAAGCAACAGAAACGGGTCGAATCGTCACGCGTGGCTGCGTCTCTCTGCTCTGTCATCTGTGATGGCCTCCTCACTCTGCAGCCTTGCTGGGCAGGTACGATGACGACCATGAAGTTTACCAGAGCAGTGTGGCATTCGCTTCGTACACAGCCCCGGATCTGCCCGTTGCATGTGCTCGTTGTGACGGACTGTGTGCTTTCGGTGACAATGTGGGGTTAGATGCCGGCCTTGTCGCTGTAGAAGGGCGTGACATGAAACATGTAGCAGTGTGTGCAGACCCTGACGGGCTTCACCTGGCCGTACCGGGGCAAAGGAGCAGAATGGGAGGAGCAGCGAGAGCAGAAGATCTGAAATGACACATTAGGTAATCTATCAGTTACTATCCATATGATGGTGACGCACAATGTATGAATCATAATAAACTGAGCATTCTGCCACCTGGGCTCCTTCAGACTGAGAGTCTTTGTACCTTTCCACAGCTTCTACAGTGATGCTTCCTGCGGATGACAGTGAAGGGAGCTTTGCAGGCAATGCAGGAGTTGCAGGCTTCATCGGGGACCCAGTCTGGTGGGTCTACACGGAGAGAAACAGTTAACACAAAGCAGGCTTGTCACCATCAGTACGTCTGCTGCAGAGAATGAGGAGAGAGGGAACGGAATAACATTTCAACTAAATCTAAGTGGATTTGTTTGGGGATTTTCTGACCTTCGAACTGGCCTTCCCGGGCCTTGGCGGCCAATTCCGATGAGGAAATGGTCTCCTGACAGAGAGCACAGTCTTCCAGCACGGCACTACGCAGGACAGGACCTGCTGGACACCACAGAAGAAGAAACTAAAACCAATGTAGTGTGTGATTGATTGTTGTTTGTGTTAAAAGCCCTGCTGCAGATTTATGAACCTGTTAGACAATATAGTGCAGACAAAGTTTACAGACAAATATTAAATCTTTACAAGTCAATAAACACACTCTGCTTACTCATAGTTTGGTTGAAGACATTTATGAGATAACCAGTTTTTAGTCGCACTAAAGCAGCTTTGAATTCTGTCTGTATTATATTAATAAAAAACAATGTACTGTAACATATCGTATATCCAAGACATGTTCCTCACCTTTCTTTTGGTTATCGTCGTCTCCCTCCTCACACTTGGTTGCCATGACTTCAAACAGAGTCTTGAGGATGCTGCGAAGGTCACTAGCATAGTTGGTTTGCAGCTGATCGGCAACACCTGCATCGCACCAGAACACATAATGGATATCGGCACGAGAGAGACAAAGAGGTGGAGGGACAGTGACTTAACAGCGTGAGAGCTTTTACCTGATATACAAACAAAGAGACGGTGGATGAGGTCGCTGCTGCTGTGGAAGCGTGATCGGATCTTGTTCCTGGCGGCCAACTTGGCGTTTTGCAGAGCCAGCTGGATCTCCCGATGGTCCAGGTCTTCTGACATCCCTGAGCTCGGGGTCAGACTGCTGACAGGGCTGTAGGGAACGGTGATAGACAGGGTAAGATTGTGTTTTATTTTTTTTTTAAACACTCAATTAATATTTCATCGATTTTAGATTTTAATCTTTAAGTTAAAAATGATGAATAATGCATATAAAACAAAAGGAAACAAATCAACTCCCTACACATCTCACACATTACCAGGAATATGCTGTTACCATTAAATATACTGTACAGAATGTACATGGAAATCAATACTATGACATCTGTCTAATTAAATCTACAGTCTAAACAAGGAGGCAAATTAATGCTGTCACCTGTAGCCCAAATGGGAAACAGTGACTGACACTTCAATCGATTGCTGAATGTGAACAAAGGACTGCATAAGCTGGACTGGAAATCTATCTTTTTATCTATCGTGCAAGAATTCAGTTTTTAGCTTTTTTCTTGAGCGTGGGCAGGAGAAAAGACACTCAGTGAAATATAACAGTGACACACACTTTCATGAATGATAAGTTACCTGGGAGTGTATGTACTGCTTGACAGACTACATGTGGTGACGGACACACTCTCACAGTCACTACCTGACACAGAGCTGAGGGGAGAGCTCTGAAAACTAAAAACAACCAAATTGATAGTAAAAAAAAGGAGAAATAAAAGTAGTACAGAATAAAATGTGTATACACAAAAAAACACAATGGCAAAAGAAATACATGGGTATATAAATAAGGCAACATAAGGCAAAGCAAAAATGAAAAAATGAAAGCAACAGAACAATTCAAAATATATGATGAAATATGGTGAAATAAAACAGATATTTATGTTGATGCAAGATTGTTTCGAGATGATACGTCCCCCCCAAATAAATCAAAGAGATAGTAAGAGGACTCAGAAATGACAGCACACCTGGAGCTCCTCCTGCTGTCCTCTTTGGTGTCCCTCCTCAAGTCTTTAGTTCCTGGCTTGTCCTTATCCGTCTCCTTGTCCCTCTGTCGGCCTCCACTGGCCTGCTGTCTCTTTTCATTCCTCAGCTGGTGGTTGCAAGGGGAGGGTCCATCCCCTCCACTGGAGCCACAGTCCTGAGCGTGATGCCCCGGCCCCGGCGCCACAACCAGGCACTTCTCACAGAGCTGGGAGTTTGAATCCTCTTCCAGTGTCTCTGCAGAGCAGCGGGAAGAAGGGGGAGTCAACTGGGCAGCGAGCTCGCCATTACTGTGAGACTCGTGACCTCGTGGGGGCAGCCGGCAAGCAGAAGACTGGATGACATTGCTGGGAGCTGCGGCCTTACAGTGTTTGTCCAATCCCAGGGTGAGGCCTAACCCGTGTCCAGTGGTCTCTGAGGTGATGGCATCCTCATGGCCATCCTCACAGCTCCCACAGCAGACACAGGAGTTGAGCAGGCAGTGAGTGGCCACCAGAGGGCCGCAGGGCTCAATCTCAGAAGGAGCGGGCCGCGGCAGCAGCAGCTTGTCCACGGCCAGCTCCGTCAAGCTGGGGGAGCGAGGATTGAAGATGACCGTGGCGGACAGCTTCATCCCACCCATACGGTGGGCGATGACCTCAGCCGTTTCAGACGCTGTCCCCTCCAAACCCATCTCCCACCCGTTGGTGTAAGGCAGAGATTCAGAGCCAGGAGCGGAAGTGCAAGGAGGGCGCTTTGCGTTAGGACAGTGTGTGTTCTGGCTGCGTGGCTGTGGGCATGGCTGCGCTGACTGGGCCTCAGAGTACCAACCGTTCCTGGTGGAGTCTGGCCGTGGTCCCGGCTTGCGCTGCACAGGACGAGTAGACTCAGGTGCTTTGGAAGGAGAGGCGATACAACGACAGGCCTCTCTTGAAATGCTGGTGATGCTGTCTCCTGCTGCGTCCAGGTCATCCATGAAGAAGACCTTGTCCTCCTCCTCTACATAGATGCCTGTCCTTCCCCGGCTCACCAGGAGCCTGCGGGGAGAGGCCTCAGTGCTGGAAGCCCCACTGGAGCCTCCTGCCTCTCCTCTGTGGGGTTGGTGTGCCGGGGACTGACCCTGGCTGGGAGGCGACAGAAGGGTGGACATCTCGTCCCCCACGCGGTACACCATCATGTTGAGCTGCTCCAGTTCCTCCTCATCGTACTGCATGGAGCATGCCAACTCCGCCTCCTCCGCCTCCTCACACAGCAGGCCCTGCTCCTGCTCCTCCCCTCCCGTCTCCACCTCCTCCCAGCCCTTTTCCACTTCCGCCAGCTCCTCCTCCTGGCTGGGACACACAAACGGAGCCAGATGCTCCTGCTCCTCCTCACTCTCCCCATTGGAGGTGCCATTAGCTGGGCTGCAGGATGAGTGATTCTCTTGGACTGGAGCTGGTGAGCTTTCTGCGGCCTGCTGCTCCTCTACGGACAATTCCCCGTCCTGAGAGATACACAGGTTCTTTTCCAGTGTGATCAACTCCTCCTCACTCAGGGTCTGCAGCAGGTCTCTGCAAAAACAGCGTACAGTAAGATAGTTGTAACATAGTGATAGAGGAAAAAAGATAACTTGGAAAGATAAAAAGATATTTGTTGTGATGTTCAATATTCACGGACTGTACCTGATTTTCTTCAATAATGTGCGAAAAGGCCGGAAGAGCTCAGACATGTCCTCTGATTTGCGGTCTAGGCTGAGAGGTCCCTCTGAATACACAACCAGCCCACTAAAAAATATGTTTAAAATTCTATAAGAGGGCAGGAGAGAGCAGAAAACAAGGAAGTGGGCGGAAGAATGGAAAGGACAGGCAACACTTACCACACAATGGCTAGTCGGGGAATTGTAAACATCAGTGCGGGTTCATAGTCATCGATCATGTCTTGTGTGAGATAGCCCAGCTTTAGGGCCCTGGGACAACAGAGCAGGGGAAAACACATGATTACAAAAATTAACCACATTATCTCCAGATATTATTTTGATTCTGGTAAATTCCAGATGAAGTCGGCAGTGCGCTATAGGCTGTAATTCCTCAGTAAACTCACCTCTCCACAGTCTCACAGAAGAGCACAATCACATCCTGCTGTACATAGTATTCTTTGGGAGACTTCACAGGCACCATGGCTGACACATAACTGGCAATGGAAGAAAAAGAAAGTGGAATGTAATGGCAGTCACAGCTTTGTTTAATGTTTTTGGCACCCAAGACTCCTCAAGAGGATGATAAATGTGGATTAATCTTATTGCTACAATTGCCAATAATTGCCCTTCATTTACCTGAGCTCAAACTCAGCAAAAAGGCCGTCGAAATGTCGCAATGCGTCCTTTATGCGGTCCGTGTACAAGTTGAGGTCTCTCAGGGCCTGGTCTCTTGTGATGTTACGCACCTCCTCCAGGCTGCGCGTAAGGTCCTTAGCAAGGGGCCTCATCGCTATACTCTCTATCTCCCTGTTCATGATAATGGAGCCGGCGGCCAAACACTGTACAGGAACACACAGGTCATAAATCATCTCGCCTTGTACAGAAATTTAACTGAGAAAATGATGTTTAAAATGGCACACTTGACAATCAAGATTTGTAAAAAACAAAAAATGAAATAGCATATTTTTATGCACATGTGTGTGACTTGTGCAAGGTTGTTTTCTTCTGGATTGATGCAGGAGGGAATACACTACCTCAGCCCCAAACCACAGCTGCCCTGCCAAGTTGTCATGACGAATCTCCTCGGGGAACTTGACACAGAAGTCTCTGTTGGCCCGGTCGTTGGGAATACATTCATCCATGATCTGATTGATAATGTTCAACACATTGTCCTGCAGATGAGCACAAGAGAGTGACAGAAAACAAAATTGAACAAACTAGTTAGAGGGAGAAACACGAGTGAGTGAAAAGCTGTTCCTGAAAAACTATTTTCTCAGTGTTTCATTTGAGTAACTAATGTTGGTTAATAATCCAGCCTTCATCTCTTTATGGAGGCCGTTGTATTGCAGCATTTAAAGACCATTGATTAGGAAGTGAATGAAAACAATTTGACAAGTACATGAGACCATTATGGCCATCGCAGTTACATTCTCCCTCAATAAAAACATGAAACTAAAGCCCATAATTCCAGCAGTGAAAATGCAGTGTCACACACAGCAAGAGCTAATCAAGAGCTTATGTGCCGCTGGCATGTACAACAGCCACAACAATGACTTACAATGAGCCTTTCACTCAACCGCAGCTGCACTGTGCACTGTAATCTTGTCAGGCACAGCACTGCGTCTTTCTCTGCTGGCCCCGAGGAGAAAGATTAAAAAGCTTTGAGAAGGAGAGCTTAACCACTGATTCCTTTATGGCTATGTGCTGCTGTGTGTGTGTCTTGGCCCGGCCCGAGTGCCACCCCACTGTCTGCGAGCGTCTCCCAGCAGGGGACTCCGATGATAATCTTCACTACTGTTGGGTTTCAAATCATCTAGAGGTAGCGACTCTGGCGTGATACCTGTGTCTTACAAAAGACTGGCTTCAATGCTTTTTACAGCCTACCTCTCACTCCTTTCACAATCTCTGACCCATTCTCTCCTTCGGTCTCTTGTGTATGCCATCCAACTCAATCTTTTGTCCATCTCTAACACACACATATACTCGCTCGCCTGTTCCAGCAGGCCGCACTGTAAGAACAGCCGTGCCAACATAATACGAGCAGCATGCCAGCAACCCCCACAGAGGCCCATGAATAAGAGCTGATAGCAGCAGTGGCAGGTTCAAGTGCAAAATTTTGGCTTGAATGCACTTGCCTTCTATTCTTGGGGCCTTGGGGCTATGGGGTATCATGCTGCTTAATTCATTCTCCAAAACCCTCGAGGAGGCACGCCACTGAAAAAGACTCCTCTCTGAACATACAAGTGCTGAGAGTTAAACATTTTCACTACAACTTGTAGGGTGAGAAAACCAGAGACTAATTTGAGGTGCAGAACAATCCTGACAAGAGCTAGTCATTCAACTGCTTCTGCTGAAAATTTGGGGTGATAACAAAATGGATTTTAAAAACGAACTAAGAAAGAAAGGGGACGCAGAGCATCAGAACAAGACTTACCAAAGAAAAACAAGGTGACAGACTGGCAGCGGGAAGGATGGAGGGGAAAGAGACAGAACGGTCGGGGATCAAGTGATGACCTTATTAAGTGGTTCTCCCCTGTGTGCTGTGGCGGTGGGGGGAGGCTGAGGCTCAACGGGCCACATGACGACCTCCCTCCACCACCTCCAGCTCTCTCAGCGTGATGCAGCATGGCAGCCATAACTCATGCACAGCATCACCTTCTAAGCTCCTCTCAGCCCTGAACCGCATAAAGACCTGAACCAACCTGTACAACCTGAACCTGCATCTCCACATACAATAACTTACCATACATACATACATACATACATACATACATACTAGGGACGCACCGACACCGATACCGGATCGGATATCGGGCCGATACTGACTCAAATAGCTGGATCGGTATCAGTGACAATGGGGGCGATCTATTAAATTCAATTCTATTTTTATATCCTATATACATTATATATTGGAATTTTAATTCCTGTTTACGTTTTGACCAGTTTGTTGTTGCATTAAAAAGGTTTACACTTAAATTGTAATTCCTGTTAATTTAAAAAAAATTGTACCATGTTATTAGTGTTGGATTTATTATTTTGATAATAAATAATAATTCACTAAATTTATATCTATGCATTTATTTGTTACATTTTGTTTTACAAAGTTAGGAAAGCAATGTTTAAGTCAAGCCTGATATTGCCTAACACATAAAAAAAAAAGATCCCAGTCACTTCCACACAGTGAGGCATAGAGCTTATTAATTAACTAGCCCAGCCATCGCTATCGGGACTGAAAAAGTTGGATCAGTGCATCCCTAATACATACAGTAAAAACAAAAAGACAAAAGTCTGACCTAATTCTTGTTCTTTACACAGTTACCTCGATCAAAGCTACAGTTATCAAATGCCTCTTACCCAAGGAAGCCGCTCTTGTAACCATTTACTAATAACCCACATGACACACAGCCCAGTCCAAACAAAGTCTACTTATCTCATCATATCAGCAAAACTGCTTGATGTAAGAACCCAGCCAAGCAATGTGTAGTAAGGCAACAGTCCTATCACCTCGCCTGTATGCATAAAGGGGTGATAAGGGTGGCGTCTATTTTTAGCTTCCAGGCCAAACCCAAGGGTCCAATCAGGTGATTGTGTGAAAGAAAAGAATCGGTGTCGGTGAAACAGGTTTTGCTTGCTGTAATCATTCCACCTGTTTATACTGGCAGCCAGTAACTATTGGCTAATAGCCACTATCTATTAGCCAAATCCACAGTCCACTTTCCATATACAAATGTATTCAAAGGTTTATCTAGAGTATCTAAAACATGAGGCTATCCGAGTTAGACAAATAGAACTGATATCTTCATTCATGTCTTTTTATTACATTTCTTATTTTTGTTAATATCCTTCACCACACTGGGAAACATAAAAGAGGGAGTTTGATACTAAAAAGACTAACTTTGTAAGACTCATTTGGTTTGTCCAATTCAGATAGCTGAAGCCTCATAGTAGCTTCAGATAAAGTTTTGAATAGTGGATAAGCACAGTGGATTTTGTCCCCCATCACTAAAGGCCAGTATGAAAAGAGGGAATGATTACAGTAAGTAAAACCTGTTCAAATTTTCATATGAGCACCTGACTTTAAATACTGTGAACCTATCCTCTAACTCTACTCCAGCTCCAGGGCTATTTTTATGTATTATTTATGATGAATGAATGAAATAACAACGCCAGTTCACAAAGGCTGAACTTTATCCGTAGTGAAATGTAAGACACAGAGAGTTGATGACTTTGTTGGTTTCTCCCTGCTGACCTGACAGGAGCGGAACTGGTTGACCAACAGGGTGCATCTCTGAGGGTCCTTCCTGCCGTCGAGGCCGTCCAGCTCAGTGGCCACCTGATTCAGCTCTTCATCAGCGTAGTAGAACTGGGCCAGGAGCTGAGGGTCCGTCCTCTGCACACAAACACAAAGAGACACGAGGAGGTCATTTTAGCTGCTTATGAGAAACAATACAGACGACGCAACGCACAGAAAACAACACAAAAAAGGTTATAAATCACTGTGATGGTTAATAACTGGGCTACCCCCCTCTACATGTTTTGTGAGACAGAGTTTGCATGTGTGCTTTGCTCAATCATTGACTGTGTTATTTCTTAACATCTTATACCACAACGCTCTTTGCACTAGGGCTGCAACTAAAGATTATTTTCACTATCAATTAATCTGTCGATTATGTTCTTGATTAATCGATAAGTCGTTTGGTCTTTAAAACGTCAGAAAATGGTGAAAAATGTCCATCACAATGCCCTAAAGCCCAGGGTGACGTCTCCAAATCTCATGTTATCTCAATATTCACATTTGAGAAGCTGAAACCAGAGAATTTTGTTCTTAAAAAGCCTGACGCTTCTTTAAGATACACGTATCCTCAGCCAGACAGCATATCCTCTCATTTTGTGTTTCCTTCATCAGTCTGTCTAAAAAGCTGAAACATGACATTGGGGTTTTCTGTCCCTAGATAAGCGAGTATCTATTACTATTCTGGCTATTAGAATTTGATCACCTCATCATTTTAACAAAGCAAAATCATTATTTTGTTAGTGTGTAAATAGGGGTGTAATGATATATTGATCTGGATCAATATATCGATTCAGTGATCATATCCCATGGCACGTCTGTGTCACCAATTTCAGTCTAAGCTCACTTTCTTCCTACAGAGGCAGTAATAAAATTGTCAAATTATATTTTAGTTCCTTTTTGTGAGTTGATATAAATGATTGTGTTAATCGGGCATATGATATTGTCTCATATTGATTGCAAGTTCCCGAATTGAATCGAAAAACTATCATATCGTGGCAAACTTTGTGATATCAGCATATCGTTCAAAGAATCAACACAATATCGTATCGTGATAAAACTTGTGATTTACACCCATGTGTGTTAACGTATCCTGTGAGTCCCAGACACATTGTCAATGCTTCATGAGAGGCTGTAGTTGCTGGACTGATAACCAAACATCATAAGCAAGCCATCAAATTGAATATATCTCTGAATGTGTTTGATTTAGTGAACTTCACTCCGATCACAGCAAAGCGTCCTTTACTAATTGGTTCTTAATCCGTGGACACAAATACAGCCGTCAAATCATCATCTGAGTCAACTTTACATCTCAAAACAACACAATATTAGCAGAGGAAATGGCTGGATATCATAGCAGATCAGATTTCTATTTCTAACAGTAGGGCTGGCCCGAATGCTTCGAAGCTTCAATCGTTTCCACGGTATTCCACCTCCAAATCACTATTCGAATGCTTTGTTTTTTGGGGTTTTTTTTGTTTGTTTTTTATGTATAAGTATGTAATAATAATGTTTATATCCCAAATTAGCTCATGAAATAAGGAATAAGCCCACAACATTATTCATTATTCATTTTCAACATTGATTATTATTAGTTACTCTCAGACGGATATCGCTGTTTGTTGTGTGTAGAGGTGCGTGCGTCTACAGTAGTGCGGCAGTGGCGCTGTCCGGGGCACTGAAATGGGGGTGATGGGAAGAACATGTCAGCCTGCTGCACCGCTCAGCGAAGCTTCGACGCC
Organism: Sebastes fasciatus; assembly: GCF_043250625.1. Classification (NCBI taxonomy): domain Eukaryota; kingdom Metazoa; phylum Chordata; class Actinopteri; order Perciformes; family Sebastidae; genus Sebastes; species Sebastes fasciatus. The sequence continues at coordinate 17,256,791 of NC_133809.1, forward strand.
TAAAAAAATGGTATTCAGGACAGCCGTACTAAACGGAGTACGGACCAGGCCAAGCCAGGATAACTTGGAGGTCTAGAGACAACATGCTATGTTTTTCTGTTATCTGGGGATTACTGAAACAGAATCTTACTAAACTGTGAGAGACATGAATAAACTCCCAAGTGTGCAAAACCTAATAGTTGATCTCATAAGGTGAGTCAATTATTCATTTCAGTTGCAAAACTTAGAAAGAAATTAGCACCAGCCACCATCCAAATGCTGGTAAAATATGCAAGTGGCTGCTAGATTTGCTTCACTTAACAGCCAAAAAACAATGGCAATCTATGGTGGCCAAAAAATTTAATTTCCAACACTGAACTGATGTCATGCATTGAGGAAATCTGGCACAATACAGAGTGAGGAATATCCCCCTTGATGTGCTCTATTTTGACCATTAGGTCTTCTATTGGCTCAGGGGAAGGAGCTGTGTTCATTCATTAAACCAGTTTCCATGTGTAGTGCTTGGGGGAATTAACATGTGCACTATTTAGAGCTCTGCCTGAGTGAAACACAGTGTCAGGAATGGACAGCTGCAGTCTCCAGAAAACCAGCTTGATGCTTGTTGGTTTTCTAACTGTGGGCAAGAAAACACATGAATTCCGTATTATGTTCAGCAAGTCTCCTGGTTACAACAACACTGTGCTACTGCAGCACTTTGGTGTTAACAGGTGGAGTATTTAACTGAGCATCGTTTCGCCCACTCAGTGAAGGTAACTCTTTTAGTTACCGTCTGCTTTCGGTATATAAGCTGCAATTGCATGCAAATAAACCACAAAACTGAGATAGAGTGATGTAGAGGGTGCAGCCATGTCAAGGCAATACAGCACCAACATGCAGGCAGCGTAACAGAGCAACATACTTCTACCAATCTGTAGGGACAAAAATAAAATCAGGTAAGTAGGGCATTGTATGGGCCAGCTTAACAACAGATTGCTCTCCCATTTGCCAAGTTATTCTGGTGATTTATGAGCAAACACACGGGTTGTACAAATTCACATTCATACATTAACGTATTTTCAACAAGTATGGGAAGGTAAATGATACAAAATGGCATTAAACCCGACAGGAGGAGTTAACAAAGGTTAATATAGTGTGAAAGCTCCCCAGAAGAGTGAGTGTAATTAGAGAGGCTGGCCGTGGTAGAGGATTTATGTCATTATCTCCCACCATGCTCCCCTTAGTGTGGGGGGGGACAGCACAGCGCAGCAAATCACTCTGCTGCTGCGTGAAGCAACAACACACCGGGTAGGGAAGAAACACTGACGCACAAATAAATGTAAACACAACAATTGATTATTTGCATTGCTTCAAGACCTATACCAAAATGAAATAATAATCACAATTACAATTTTACAGTTCATTCAAGACCCCAACAAGCACTGTGTGCACTCACACACAAACGTCCTAGGGAGGGCTTACGTTGGTCGAAAGGTTAATGGTTTTTGAAAATGGCGACCACATGCTGACGTGCATCATCACGAACCGCAAGCACCCGATGACGGTACGGGAGCTTAAAAAGGACAGCATGACTGTGCAAACTGGAAGGAGGGGAGAGCTGTGCCGGTAAACATGCTCGTTTTGCCTGCCTCGCCTCGACCGACTGGAAATGCGTTTCATGAAGTCGAACTGAATACTGGTATTTACCGAAAACCTCTCGCAGGACCTTTTCCCTTAAGTTTGCAGTGCTTCCTGTTGCGTGATGCTCTTCCCGTTGGGCCCTCGCTTCTCCCTCTGAATATGATACATGGTGCTGTTCCCTCACTCTCTCTCATTAATAATGAAACAAACAGCAAGGAGGAAACACAGAGATATAACCTACAGCTGGGGTACTTGTCGCATTTTTACTGTGAGTGTGAGGAGGGAAAAATATTTTAGATTTTAGAGGTTATTTTGAGGACTGAGATATGTCACTAAATTATGTGAGGAGGGCTATATTTTGACAATTGGTAGCTTTTATTTTTTGTAAATGTCGTGTTTTTGTTGGGTGTCAATGCTGCTGCAATTGTTTAAACAACTAGTATGGTCCTTTACTGTGTTTTCACTTGTCCACAGGTAAATCAGAGCTGCAGGGTGATTTACAAAACAGCAGTAATGGATTAAAGCAGATTTGCACTTATTTTCTTGATCAAGGACACTTCAGTAGAGTGGACACTAAAACCCAGTTTGTCCCACAGAGCAAAATCAATAATGTTCCTGCACATTTTGTTCATGGGTGTGAATTTTCATGTGTCTGCCATCATGCCATGTTTACTGAATAAATTTGGAAGAGCAACGCAGAAAAAGGCATCTAATCCAAACTAAAACAGACTGAGTCTGTATTACAGCAGGCAAATATAGTAAGTGTTTCACACTCTCATCAAGTGTTCTTTCTTAACAAGGTCACATACATGCTCTATATATAAATAATCTGTGAAGAATGGGAATAGGCAGCCACGCTATTACAGCAAGACAAAAAAAATAATCATCAGACTGTAAATAGTAATATTCATCATTGCATTGGCATCGCTACAATGGAAATACATTTGAGTGGGTTTCTCTGAATGTGTAGGCTAATGGGAATTGAGTACAAAGGAAATCTTAATTAAATAAGGAAGCAAACAAACCCACTGTAAAATGAGGTATTCATCTTTGCATCCAAATTTAATCTGTGAAAGGCAATGACATCACCAGTCAGGAGTCAGATTTGACCGGACTTTACACAACAATGAGTGAGTCTATCATACAAATGTCATGATGACCAAACAGGAAACAAGAGTGGGAGACAGAGAAAGACCTTTTTCTAGCGCAGGCACAACACGGCCCACAGAGTGGCGGCATTCATTTTGAGATTCCCGAAGCATACGGGCCAACGCTGACGGAGGAAAAAGAGAAGTATTGGAGACAGACGCCACCCTATAACCTCCTCCAGCTGCATTCCTCACACAAGAGGGAACATTCCTGCAGCACTGCATCATGGGGGAAAAGTCAAAGGCAGGCAATGTTCAAGACACGCTGATTTACTTTAAGATACGGCAGCGATGCTAGAGCCGCTTGGTCTACAAGTTCTGCGTGCCGTGGAATAATCATTTATCAGAAATTAGAAAAAAAAGGGATGAAAAGATTAAGTTTACTTCACCCTCGTTCCTGACACCGGTATGAGTCAGCTGCAACAGCTGTTTGTGAGTCCAACCTTAGCCTAGTGATAATGGAATTGTTTACTAAATGGAGATTTATATCACTACATTAAAACAAGTTGAACCGCAACAAACTAGATCTTACGAAGAGATTTGTTGTTAGGTGTAACTGGTACTAACTGACAAAGCCAGCGTTAGCTTGCTAATATATACCCGGTTCAAAGTGAAGATAAGGTAAAGGGATGCGGTCAACACATTGATTAAAATGATGTTTATTAGCTGTGTAAAGTGGGAAGTTTTTAAAGTACATTTCACAAAAACAACATAATATACCTGAAATTACAAACATTATGCCAATAATGTTAGATTGAATTACCAAATAACATCTGTTAGGTTAGCAATATCAGGTGTTTCTCACTCCTACTAAACTGCAGGGCTGTCCCGAATACCATTTTTTGGGCTTCGAAGCTTCGGTGAGAAATATTCAAAGGTATTTGAAGCTTTGCGGCGCGGCACAGCACAGCACAGCACAGCAGGCTGACATGTTCTTCTGTCTGTCTGTCTCCATCGCCCCCGTTTCAGTGCCCGAGACATTGCCGCTGGCGCACTACTGTACACACACACACACACACCTCTACACACAACAAACAGCTATATCAGTCTGAGAATAACTAACATTTATTAATTCTGAATATGAATAATGTTGTGGGATTATTTCTTATTTCATGGGTTATTTGGGGATTTATACAAAGCATTTGGGTCAGCCCCACTAAACTGTATTAACACTAACTCTTACAAATAATTCTCCATGTATGCATATATAAATAAAACAAAGTCTTAATATATTGTTTGGGCTCCTAGTTGATTGCTTTTGGTTGGACAGCACTACAGATGTTTCTTGGCAACTGATTTACACATTAAAAGTCTTTACATTTAAAAGCTTTCTAACAGCTGGTGCAACCAAATCCTGGGTCACGGCAAAAGTCAAAGTAGTAATGCTACTTTAACATCTAATCACCTTCAGAACAGTTAACACCTCTAAGCTACCATAAGGGGAGCTGTCTCCGAGATATGAGGCCACACATGTCATAAAATACAGACTAATCCTTTGTCTTTAAATGTCTTTGTCTTTGTATTTAAATGTATATATATGGTGACAAAACCATAAGTTCTTTAATTAAAAAGCATTCATTTCAAATTGTTATACAAAAGTAAGTGTGTGAACATCTGGGAATGTGACTTCTGAACTTGCGAGTTGTGTCATCATCACCAATGACAGCTCTACCTTGCGTAAGTGAGGAAATGATTCAGCAGATCTGGCTCCTGTCCCCTGTGGCGTGCCACTCTCCTGTTATTCTCCTGCTGTCCTGGGTGCCCTCTCTTTGAGATGACTCAAAAAACTCTATCCGTCGCGGTCACAAACCCATCATTTCAGACTATTAGCCTCCCATAACTTTATCCAGAGTGACAATTACTGTTAAGCCCCCTCAATCACATTGTTTCACGATGACTCAGTGAAATTTCTGTCCCCTTTGTTTAACGTTAAATCAATAACAGGCGATGACAGTGTGACTCTTAACTGAAGCACGTTACTGAGAGAGCTCGCCTGCTGCTGTACGATCAACGTTTTCATCATCTCAGCCAGCTTTCTCCTTGAGCGGCTGATTCTGGGCTTCATTTCTATTCAGACTGTGCAGATGATGGAGGCCGTCAGGCTAATGCTTCATGAACGTCCATAGCATCGGTGCGTGCACATGGAGCCCACTTAAGGGACTTATGAGAAACCTTGCCTCTGCCCTCCATACTCTATTCCAGGCTCAATTTGCTGCCTTCTGGCTGCCTTCCAAGGATCAGAGGCAAATATTGTAGGGGGGGGGGGGGGAAACCAGTTCACTCTGCTCCATCCAGTCAGTTGGCAGACTGGCAAAAAAGCAGCCGGATACAGTTCATCACCTTATTTATTATTCAGGACTCAGCATAAAAGCCCAGGCAAGAGCGAGCCAATCGTTTTGGTAACAAACAAGGAAACTTCCTGGACCATTATTTATATTAAGTTTGGCAGAATAAAAAGTAAAAGAATGCAGCGTTATGCTGAAGTATGTACAGTTGTGTTGAGTCATTCCTTTCATGTTCAGCTTGCATCAGGAGTTTCTCTCCTCACCTCTGTGTCGTTTTTCTGCAGCTACAACGTTATTGATGGGGACTTTTCAAGCATAAACTCAGAAACAGTTTCGGATTTTCTTTGTTTATTGAATACACAAGCAATTAAATCAGTGGAACTAATCACAGCTGAGGAGTATGTCTGCACTAACCAGCTGAAAGTTGGCCTACAGATTGAACTTCATTGACTCAATATATTCAGAGTGGTCTGCCCATCTGGACTGATGGCATAATCTGTGTGCTTGTCTCCTCTCAGAGGGCTGCCCTAATCTGGCATTTGGACTAAGCAATGACCGGTGCCTGTGTCTGGCACATGGTTTAGCATGACAAGCTGAGGTGACACAGGGTGGCGCGGAGGATTTAGGAGGCTACAAGTCGCGTCCAGGATCCCCTGATGGTAGTGTGGCGACACCCCTCTACCCAGCAATCGCTGGGAGGTTCTTATGCAAGCAATAATCTGGTTATACAATCCAGAACTGGCTGATTAAATTGTGGCTACAGAGGAGAAGGTGATTTTTAGATTTACAAAATCAACAACTTGGCATTTTTCATGGCGTGTAAATGACTCGCAAAGAGATGACAAGATTGGTGGAGATGTATGGCCCTTATCTTTACACAAAAAAAAAACAGTGAGAAAATACTGGCATGTCTAACATTTAAGAAAAAAACTCAAACAAACCCACCTATGCCCTGTCATGATTCTCTGAACACACATCCCCTCTTCACTGCTGAGGAGGTGCATGACTCACATCCAGGCTAATTCTGTCCTCATATCTTTCATTGTTATGAACAGTGACTGAGAGATGGCATTGCCCCGGCGGTCCCAAATTGCACACAATGACAGCCGTGGGACAGCAACAGTATGTGTGTGAGTAAACAACACACATCTTTAATTGCTGTCTGCTGAGGTTAAATATATGCAAGTCAACTTGATTGTGCAACTGGGATTGCACCAATAAACAAGTTGCACTAATCTTCTGTTTGCATCTTCTCCACATAGTTTTTTTTTACCCAAAGCAAAGCTTTATTTTGCAGAGAAGTACTTGGTACACATGCAATGTTTTCCATTAAAATATGAGTTACAATATCACTGTTCTAGAGTCCAGTAGGATGAAACACTAGAGCTGCTAAAGAGAGACATCCTCTCATCTTATCTCCTGCCAACTGTAACCAAGGCCAAAAAAATCTAATCCCAAAAATACAGGCCTACTGTTCTCCTCCTTTCTCTTCCCTTCTCCCATGCTGATAAGACAGAGCCCAGAGCAGGAGGGGTGGCATTTCATTTGCTGGCTCTTCCTAGAACAATCAGACTCATAATATAGACACCTTGAATGCATGCTTTATGTTTATCATCAGTGACAAGGCTTTGATCAGAGAGGGTACCAATTATTACCAATAAGAAATTGGGTGTAGAAAATGAGTGCAGCCTCTCAGTCGATACCAGGACGAGCTGATTCTCTGTGGTACCTTTAAATCTCACTCTTCCTCCACAGCCATTTTCTCTCAATCATCGCTTCCCCACACCTCGAACAGTGGGCCCCGAATCCCCAATCCTGCAATGAATTTAAAAAGGCCTTCAATCGCCCGGCCTGTCTCGATCTGCACTAGGGTCAGCTCTCTAAATCCAGGCAGCTGACACCAAATCAATTACCGCATGGCTGGTGGGTAAGCAGAATGGGACGTCCACAAAGAACTCCTGAAACCAGGCTAAATATGAAGCCACGGCCGGCCACCGCTCAGCAGTTTGCCGTTCCCTCTCCAATCGACTCCGTGCCAACAGTGCAGAATCAACTTCGCAAAGACAAGCCCCTTATAATTGCTTCACCTGCTCTCAGTTCTTCCACTAGCATGTTAGCAATATTCACAAACTAACCACCTTAGTGATGAATGACAAATGAAGGACAAACAAGAAAGTGAGGTAAATCATGAGATGTCACGGTGAGGAAAATGTCCCACTAATAAACTTGTGACAACACCGGTGTTACTGATTACACCGGACATTTCAGAAGATAAGATGACGCTCAATATATGTAGATTGCTTACTTTGATCTTTCAGGTTGAATGGCTGTGTGTCTGGCCTCTACTTTTGAGCTTTCGCTGCGAGGCCGTACGTTTCTACCTGGCGCCGCGCACAACGGCTGCGACCGCTACATTCTCTGCACAGTGATTGCCTCATTAACGTTATGGTTCCCTTATAGCATTGGGTTTAAATCCGAAATATTGTCAAATAGGCGCTTCTGCTTTTCACTTTGACACCAAATCCTCTGCCATCGTCTCGTCTGTCAACTCTCGTCCCGTATGTGCAAAATCTGACTCCTGTACTCTGTACAAAGCAGACATTTTAACTTACAATTTGTAGCATTGGTCATCCGACTATGCATTGATAATACGGCGCTGATACGCAAGAATGAACTAAATGGGTTTTATTACTATAAAAAAAAAGGGAAAAAAGACGATGCGGGCGGTCGGTACGTAATGTAATCGGTGTATGCCCGAACACCGTTCAACACCGGTAACACCGACTACCGCAACAAGCCTATACAACAGCAGAACCTACTACAGTCAGGCCTGTCATACTCTGTGGAAGTGGAGCAATCATTACTGAGGAAATCAACAGCCATGATTCACCAGTTCTTGAAAACTGTGGCAAAGCATGTCCAGACAAAAAAGTGCCGCCTCCACTTCCACACAGTTTTGAGTTGTTTTTTAATTAGATATCCATAGCTATTACTGCTGTTTTAACCATGTGTCATAACCACCTCTTCACAGATGAACATTTCCTTCCAAAATCAAATCCAACTCCTGCATTTTAAGTAGGGCCCACACAGCTGGCAACAGAAGGAAAAGTGGCTCCTGAGCGAATGATAAGTAAAAATGTGTTGCTTTGTCGAAACCATCAGCTGTCAACATGTCGGGTTTTCTTTCTGACAGTGTAGACAAACATCTCTAAAGCAGCTTTTATGGTGGCTTGACAATGATTTATGACTTTTATTTAAAGCTGAAATGATTAGCCCAACAACAATTGTACTGATAGATTCATTGTTAAGCCTTTTTTTTTAAACACAAATACCAAAAAATCCTTGGTTCTAGCTTATATTTGCTGGTTTTCTGGATAGCAAATTGAATACATTTGGGTTTTGGATTGTTACTCGGAGAAAACAAGACATCTATGCATCTATGAATATGCTAACTTGGGCTTTAGGAAATTGTGATGGTTGTATTTTACTCTATTTTCTGACATGTCATAGAATTAGGCTTGTCAAAATGAATGCAATAATAACGTGTTATTATCGCATTCTTTAACGCATTAACGCAACTTGCGATTTTTAGGTTGTAGTCATTTTTAAAGCTAGAGTGAAGATACTGGTATCATATGAAACTACAAAACCTAAGGAGTCCATTGGCACCAACCATGTCATACTACCTTGTTGCGAAGGAGGCTAAATAACCCTCTAAACTTACACTAAATTTTGCCTAAATACTAGGCATGACAGATTCATTGATAATGAAAGTAATGATTGGCTGCAGCCTATGTTAACAAATATAGATTAATAGTCTTATTGTACTGTATTATTGTGTTGGTTTGCATTATATTGTACAAGCTTTGTTACTGTGTCCACTACCAGTATGGATTTAATGTTTCTAGATAAAATCTTTTCACTGAAATACACCTTTTTATTACCTTTAAAAGGCAGTGCAATCACAAGGACTGCCAAGAGAAAGCTTTGTTAACTGTAGTTTGATGTTTTACAAGCCAAAATCCCAAATTGTTCTTTTATTTTACTATATACTAAAGAAAAAAATAAATAAACATGTTACACACAAATACACCATTCAAATCAAAAAGCATGAAATGTAGCTTTTGAGGCTATACATTTGAACATCTAAATATATAAATAAACACACACTGTTGACATAAAATGACATAAGAAAAAAATTAAATTTGTTGAAAAGTATAGGAAGTTACACTGAAAAACAATTCTTATGGTCAGCTCTGTTAAGATGACCATGATATATATAATTATATTCTTCTAAAATCAAGTTTGTAAGAATCAGCAACCTGTCAGATGTTGGATGATCTTATCAAAGTAATCAGACATCATCGTTGCATATGTTCATACCTTTGCCAACAGCCTATATTGTTACATACTGATATCTGTTTGACATTTCGATAAGGAGAAGTGCAGAAAGTATCAGCTACCCACGCACTAAACTGTCCGGTGGGGAGAGGGGTGGGGGGGAATGAAGGGCAAATTAGTAGCATGGTGTATATGCGGGTGAGAGCACCCGGCCTGGTGCGAGCTGTGAGCCCGTCACACTGACAGATGAGGTGGTGTGGAGCTGAAGGTCAGCTCCTGAATGCCTGATGGAATAACAACCAAGAGAGGAACACAGGCTACAGAGGAAGTGCACAGGTTTAGCCTCCTGACATCTCTCTCTCTGGCTCTCTCTCTCGCCACCAGTCACTCTGCAAGTTTGCCGCTGATGAATGAGAGGTGAGGATACCGTGGCCATTTTGGCTGCGCGGAAACCTGAGCCAGGTCTTTGTTTGGGACTGCAGGGATGTGTGCTGAAGCAGATTTTTATGAATGCTTCTCCCCTGATTTCACCCTCTCCAAAGCCTCTTTTACCTATCTAAAACTTTTCCCTGCAGAATGTACAACTAATGAGCAGTCAAATAAAAGCACGCAAAATATCGAGAGCAAATAGTAAACTCTCCTTTGTAGATATTTTTGTAAATAAAGGTTTATTATTCACACAAAAACCAGCTAAACCAGTTTAAAGGCCGCGAAGGAATGTGGAAAATATCATTACTTTGGGGGAGTTACTGTAACTATTACAGCCTTTACCCCACTGCCTTACTGAAAAACAGGACAATCCTTTCTTACACATTCATCTTTTTCCAGAGGTTGGCACTTAGATGACAGAGTCAATAGGCAGGTACATTATGTCCCACACGGTGCTGCACACTACTGGGAAGGGATTGTGTAGCAGGGGCAAAAGAAAGTCCTCCTCAGTAGGACTTATCTGGGGAAGTAAAGAGCAGCTCTGAAAATATCAATAGCTCCGCTTCAGTCAAGGGAACATGCTGATTCAACACTTTTTCTGTCTCCAGGAGAACATTGTTCAATAATAAACGGCTTACTGTTGATGCAAAATGACAATGCTATGCGGTGTTCAACTATAAATGCCAGATTATGTGGGTTGGGCACATATTTTAATTACCACAGAAATATTTTCTCTCCGTGCAAACTACTTAGTTGCTTAGAGCATAAAGTGATCGGAGCCCTCCTTTCATTACTGTTGTCTTTTCATACTGATTGGCGTAATTACAGAGGCTTGTGGCGCTTTTCTCTTCACTCCTTTGAGGCAGAACTGATCATTTAAAACCCACAGACTCATGTGTAATTCTGTTAATTCCTACCACGGCTGTGATTTGGCAGAAAAAGGCACTGATGTAATGGCTCAGCACTTCAGAGTCAGTAGTCATTCATGAATGTGACAATACTCTGGTGAACCCCAACACTTAGGCCTGACCCCAACAATGGGTCGCCAAAATGCTGTGTCAGCAAACATGGTCAAACCGAGAAAAGACGAGTGACGCAGGTGCGTGCATGTGGTAAAGAGCAGGTGGATAATATATAATCACACGCATTATATTTGATCCCTGTCTGACACTACTGTTGCGATTACTGTTATTGTTTGATATGGAAACGCAGTTGTCTTCTATTATCAGAGAGACTGACTTATCAACTAATACTGCCTGTTAGAAATACATGTTGACAACCCTTTTAAGTAAAGCAAAACGTCTGATATTTTTTGCCAAGAAACACAACAATGCACCACAGTCACAAACTTGTTAAAGAGACTTTCTGCAGTATTTTTTCTTGTTTCCATCAATAGAAAAATATGCTTTCAGGACTCATGATGTACAGAAGTTATAATGCCAGATAGGGATGGGCGATATGGAGAAAAGCAAATATCATGATATTTTTACCAAATACCTCCATATCGATTTCGCAAGGATATTGTAGGGTTGACTATTATTGCTTTCACAAAAGATTTACATGAGATTTTTTATAAATAATCCTTAATAATGTGGATAAAATGACTAAGTGTGTAAAGGAAAATAATAGAACAGACAGAAAAGTTTGGTAAGTTCAGAAAACGATATCACTTTACTGAAATGCAGCCTTTAAAGCCAGGAAAAGACCACACTTATGCCATATTACGATATCACAAATCTAAGACGATGTCTAGTCTCATATCACCGTATTGATATAATATTGATATATTGCCCAGTCCTAATGCAAGATCAACCGTTTATGTGCCAATAAACTGAAAGGACGCCACACATAAAACACACTATAATGTTATTCAGGCCTGTAGACTTGCGTGTGTGGACTAGAGAAGAAAACTCCAGCCTTCAGCCTCTTTACCAACAACAAGATTTTTAAATGGAGTACTAAAAGTATAAGGAATTCAATATTTTTTAATTTAAATATATAATCCTAATGTTTTTATGTAAATGCTCTTCAGCTGATAATAATAACCTTTTGTACCCGTCCTCCAGAAGAGGCTGCATTAGAATACTGTGTAGTACAAGTGGTGTGTGTCATTTAGCAAAGAAGTGCTTTTCAACGTAATATTTCTTCACAGTAAAAAGAAAACTTTCCATAAGAGCATATGAGTAATTGGGTCAAGGCGATGAGTGCGTATAGACGGTAAACCCACGTCAAACATTACGACATCCAAAGCTCAGAATTCTCTAGAAGTAGACTAGTTCAATCTCAATCCAACTTGGGCACAAAATCTGTGAGTGTTTATTACTCTGAAAGCTTTATGATGATACAGCACGAAAACATTATACTGTACAGATCAATGACAACTTTCTTCAGATTTATGCTGTTTTGCATGTGTGCAAGTCGTCGCATTAAGTAGGGTGCTTTACAATTTCTCCTCCTAAAACCTAAAAAGGTAACAAGAGTTCCCTCCCTGGAGAAATATTCACATTCACTCCAACTAAAAAGTGCTGCAGTTGGCATATATTAAACTGTTCATTTAACAAGGCGATCAAGCCTTCAATGCTTCCACTGCTGTGTCAGGCGTGTTTCCACACTCTGAGCTTGATTTAAAGAATCACAGCACATCCATTACTAGCTCACTCTAAAAATGGTGATTTGCAGACCTAAAATGCTATGAACTGTTTTGATTAATTTCTTATTTTGTAAAATGAAGACATTATTTATATTAACATTATTATTATTATTATTATTATTTTATCATTATTGTTGCTGTTCTTGTTGCTATTATATCCTTATGGTATTACAAAGAATTTGTGAGAATAATACCAAAAGAAAATCACTTCAACACTACCTAACATTAATGACAATGCCAGATGAAGGTAAGTCAATCAGTATAATTCAGTGTCAGGCTGTAACACTGTTCGCCCTGACTAGAAAACAAAAGCCTCAACAACAACAACAACAGAAATAAGTAGTTGCAGAAATAAAATGTTATGAACTGTTTTGATTAATTTCTTATTTTGTAAAATGATGACATTATTACTATTAACATTATTATTATTAGAATTTTATCATTATTGTTGCTATTATAATCTTGTGGTTTTACAAAGAATTTGTGAGTATAATACCAAAAGAAAATCACTTCAACACTACACTAACATTAATGATAATGCCAGCTGAAGGCAAGCACGATAATAAAAAAAAAAAGTAGTTGCAGCCCTAAAATACTATGAACTGTTTTTACTTTGGATTAATTTCTTATTTTTGTAAAATGATGACATTATTACTATTAACATTATTATTATTATTATTATTTGTATCATTATTGTTGTTGTTCTTGTTGCTATTATAATCTTGTGGTTTTTACAAAGAATTTGTGAGTATAATACCAAAAGAAAATCACTTCAACACTACCTAACATTAATGACAATGCCAGCTGAAGGTATGTCAATCAGTATAATTCAGTGTCAGACTGTAAACACTGTTCGCCCTGACTAGAAAACAAAAGCATCAACAACAACAACAAAAATAAGTAGTTGCAGAAATAAAATGCTATGAACTGTTTTGATTAATTTCTTATTTTGTAAAATGATGACATTATTACTATTAACATTATTATTATTATTATTTTATCATTATTGTTGCTATTTTAATCTTGTGGTTTTACAAAGAATTTGTGAGTATAATACCAAAAGAAAATCACTTCAACACTACACTAACATTAATGATAATGCCAGCTGAAGGCAAGCACGATAATAAAAAAAAGTAGTTGCAGCCCTAAAATACTATGAACTGTTTTTACTTTGGATTAATTTCTTATTTTTTTGTAAAATGATGACATTATTACTATTAACATTATAATAATTATTATTATTATTATTATTATTATTATTATTTGTATCATTATTGTTGTTGTTATTGTTGTTGCTATTATAATCTTGTGGTTTTACAAAGAATTTGTGAGTATAATACCAAAAGAAAATCACTTCAACACTACCTAACATTAATGACAATGCCAGATGAAGGTATGTCAATCAGTATAATTCAGTGTCAGACTGTAAACACTGTTCGCCCTGACTAGAAAACAAAAGCATCATCAACAACAACAACAACAAAGGGATATAGCTGCTGCTGGTTAATATACAGTGTAACATCAGGAGCTAACGTTAGCAGATGTGAGGCAGTTTTGCTAGCTGTCTCCAGAAGCTATATGCATAACACAATGACTGACTGCAGAGCTGACACAAAGATAACTTACCTTGGGCTTATACAGCCACTTTCGAAAGCGGTTCATCGTTTCCTCGCCACCTTCCTTTGTCACCAACCCCTCCTCTCCTCTCCTCTCCTCTCCTCTACCTGTGTGTGTCTGACACAGTATCAGCCGCTGGTTGCTAAGCTACCTAGCTAGCAGCTGGTGGCTTCCAAATAACGCTAAATGTACCAAACACAACGTTGTGCTGAACGTTTACAAAGGAGATATTCGACAACAACGACTTATTTCCATCTTCCCTAAATCCCCGAGGTTGGCTGCCTGTCTGTCTCTCCTCCGCCCGGCCACTTCCCAAGTCCCGACTCTCTCTCCAGACTGACTGAGCGGAGCAGCTTGGTTCTCTGCCCGTCTACCGCTCACTGGATGACAGTCACGTTGACAACATTCACCGCCCACTTTCACAGGAAGTGATGCCTTCACGGGCAGCTCCCAAACACCGTGAAAAATATGATACCAAACAGACCGTGTGTAAGCATAACTGTGTGACTGACTGGTTATTTTGTATTTGTTAAATCACCTCCGGGCATGTTTATTAATAAAAGGAAAAAAAATACTTTTAATAATGATTCTGTTATGGTCTTTCCACAAAACATTTTTGAATTACCCAGTTATAGATTCAAGATTCAAGTGTTTTATTTGCCATTTGCTCCTATAAGTACATTGGAATTCTGAGCAGTTTACACCGAGTCAGCTTTAAGAAATAAAAAAAAAGGTAGAAAAGGCACAAGGTAATTACAGTACAAATTAAGTAGCACATTCAACTCAACACAATAAATAAATAAATTATTAAAATATAAAACGCCCTCAGTGTAGTCAATAAATAAACTAAACTACCCTCTGCATAGGAACGATACCCCCAGAATACAAATATACAGTATATATGCTCCATGATCATGTTAAAAGAACTTGTAACTCTCAAAAATATTTTTAAAAATAAATAATTAATATATTCCAGACAATTACACAGTGGAAGGCAGCATATACATCCTCAAAATAACAACTAGGCCTACCCTTACCAAAATGAAGTTTATTCAAGTGTGCTATTAAGTATACTTCTTTTGAACTTAAACTAAGAGAGTATAAATTTAGTGTACTTTTTATGTACTTATCAGAGATATACTGAACAAAATAATACTTAAGTATACTTGGCTCATACTAACAAGTATACTTAAAAGTCTAAGTATATTTGGTTTATAATGACAAGTATACAAAAAAGTCTGAGTATACTTGGCTTATAGTGACAAGTATACTTAAAAGGATAGGATAGGATAGGATAGGATAGGATAGGATAGGATAGGATAGGATAGGATAGGATAGCACTTCATTTATCCCCGTGGGGAAATTGCAGTTGCGCAGCAGCACAGATTCTAACAGAAGAAGTAAATAAATAAAATAAGAATAAGGCAGGGCATACAATAAATAAGAGTAAAAAAAAATAAAAAATACCCAAGCAATAGAACACTAGTAAAAAGTTAAAGTTAAAAAAGGTAAATAACTATGTGCATTATAAATATTATAAATGATGTGCAGTAGCAGTAGTGCAAACATTATATATCCACATATAAAAGTCTACGTATATTTGGCTTATACTGACAAGTATACAGAAAAGTCTACGTATATTTGGCTTATACTGAGAAGTATACAGAAAAGTCTAAGTATATTTGGCTTATACTGACAAGTATACAGAAAAGTCTGAGTATGTTTGGCTTATAGGCCTACTTACTTAATCTTTTTTATTTATTTTTTTAATCTCATCACAAACCATCAAGTCAAATAGCAAAAGGAGCAAGTCTCCTTATGTAATACATAAATCATTGGCTAAGTACTATAAGTTAAAGTATACTTTCATGAACTAAAAAGAGATGCTCACAATTAATTTTTTTGCAAGTCAAGTTTCAAGTCTTTGTTCTGGAGCTTTCAACCGTATCACAAAGTCTTCATCAGTAGAGCGTTGACAGCTGAGTTTCCTCAGGTTTAATGAAACTGTAGATGTTTAAACTGAGACTTCTCATCCATGTTGTGAGCACAGAGGGACAACCCAGTGACTTTGTTTACATGCCCACAAAAATCAGTTTATGTTAATCATATTATGGCATGAAATCAGATGATGCATTGTGAGACTAAAACCCCCGTTTGCATGTGATTTGTTCAATAATCAGCTTTTCCCCCACTAACCCCTCAAAACCCTGATGTAAAGTTAGTCACTTTTCCTTACAACAGTCAGTCATATTTACAACAATCACGCATAGGTCATCTGCCTTAGTCTGGTTATAATTATCATGTATTTCCTCTTTCCTTGTATTTATCACGTTGATGGCAACATTTCCAACAGCACTGGAAGGCATCGCTTGGCTCGCACAGACGTCACAATATGCTACGTCATAATTATTGTTATGGCAGCCAACAAAGGATCAAGCTGTCACACTGTTTAATCTGCATCCCAAGGATTAAAACCATGATGTTTGTTTTTATATGTTGAAAAAAACAGCCCCAATAATAACAAAAAAAACTGTAAATATATATATTTTTTTAAACAATATTTTTTATTGAATTTTATATAAACATTTATACATATATACACATACAGACAGACTAACAATATTAATAATTAAATTATACAATAAAATGTTTAGTCAGAATTTCCACAGTAATCAAAGAAAGAGCGACATGACATTTCATGTATTTCACATATCTAACAAAGAAAACAAATAAAAGAAAAGATAAGACAAGGCAAGGCAGCTTTATTTGTAGAGCACATTTCAGCAACAGGGCAATTCAAAGTGCTTTACATAAACATTCAAGAACATTGCGACAAAGTGCAAAAGAACATTAAGACATAATTAAAACAGTTAAAAAAACATAAAAACATTAAAGATTAGAAAATAAAAACAAGCTAAAAATAAAAGCTAGGATAGAAGCTAAAATAGAATATAACACACAAGAGTAAAAGCTCTAGTGCAGTATAAGATCATTAACTGGTTTAATAAAAGCAAACAGGAAAGTTTTAAGTTTTGATTTAACAAAACAAATAATTACCTCAAAGAAGAAGAACTAAAAAAAAACACAACAATTTCAACAACAGCACTCAGGCACACCTGTAAATAATTAAAATAAATGTAGATAATTCCTGTTTTTCTAAGGCACTACCTGCTGGGTGACGTCTCTGTTTACGTTAGTGAGTTGCTAAGCAACGACTGAACATGACAACAAGACGCCCTGTGAATTTTCCTGGAGACTTTCTATGAATCTATCTTTTAATAGCAACCACTTTGGTCTCTCTCAGCTAGTAAAACAGTACTTTTTTACACAGTCTACCTGAGGAGCCTATATGTAGGCTATTTCTTCGGGCTTTTCTGCTACAGTAGCAGATTTCAACCTCAGTTAGCCTATCAATCTCCACCCAGCTTTCAGCAGATCGATATAAAATGGCATCAAGCTATGGATCCCTTGCCAAGGAGGCCATTGTGCTGCTCGATAAGTTCACCTCTGGCAGACAGTGTTTGGATGACTTCATGGAGGATGCTTCAAAGGATCTGCAGGTACAGTATAGACTCAGATCAGTGTCCTGATGCTGCACAAGTGCTGACACCTGAATGTCTCATTTATTATGTTTTTCTGCCATGATTACAGTTTTGCCAGATTATTGCACAAAGTGTTCGCCAGATAATTATATAATTATTGCACAGAGTGATCAGCATATGTTATTGCACATATCTGTAACAGTAGATTTACAGTATTTACATTGCACAAAAGTGACCAATGTGTTATTGCACATGTCCGTAACAGTAGATTTATATTTATGTACTTATCAGAGATACTTAACAAAAGTATACTTAAGAATACTTGGCTCATACTAACAAGCATACTTAAAAGTCTAAATATATTTGGTTTATAATGACAAATATACAAAAAAGTCTGAGTATACTTGGCTTTTTCTGACAAGTATACTTAAATGTCTAAATATACTTGGCTTATATTGACAAGTATACAGAAAAGACTAAGTATACTTGGCTTATACTGACAAATATACTTAAAAGTCTAAGTATATTTGGTTTATAATGACAAGTATATAAAAAAGGTTGAGTGTACTTGGCTTATATTGACAAGTATACAGAAAAGACTAAGTATACATGGCTCATACTAACAAGTATACTTAAAAGTCTAAGTATATTTGGTTTATAATGACAAGTGTACAAAAAAGTCTGAGTATACTTGGCTTATACTGACAAGTATACTTAAAAGTCTAAGTATATTTGGTTTATAATGACAAGTATACTTAAAAGTCTATGTATACTTGCTGATGCTGCACAAGTGCTGACACCTGAATGTCTCATTTATTATGTTTTTTGCAGCACATGGACACTCTGCATAAGAAGTTCATACTTGATGTCCTTTCTGGATGCATTGAGCACCAAAAGTTACTGGACGTAGTTATCAATATCTTCTACGGCCAGGATGGGAAAAGCTTATCTAGAAATGATCGCAGCCAGTTTGTCAGTAAGTTAAATGAATTAAAACAAACTTTAAACTGAATCTGAATAAAAACAATATTGACATATTTGTAAATTGTTCTTCAGTTATCTGTTACCTCGCCACATTTTCTCTTGATGACCTTGGACTTCCGCGTTTTAGCAACATTATCAAATCTCTGGACATCAAGAAGATGCACACAGTAAGAAACTCATAAGAGATGCTGCACTGGAAATAACCAGCAATCTATTGCTGTGCCTTCTGTGTGAAGTGTTCGCTTGTGTTTGACTCTATAGTTCCTGACTTTCTTCTTCACAAAACTCACCACGTGGATACAAGACGAGTGGAATAATATCTATGATGCTGCCTTTGTGGAGAAAAACTGGATTGACCCTCTGCTAAGGTGAGAATAGTAGGCTCCTTTACAAAAAAGCAGTATACTTCAAGTTTATTTTATGAAGTAAACTTAAGTTTAGTTCAAGTATAATACTTTAATAAGTATACTAATATCAATATACTAGTAGTATATGTAACCAATGGACTTCTGCGTTGTGTTGTGTTAGTTAGAGAGGACACCGTGACACCGGGATCTCTTCATACTGTATATGGCATCTGTTTTTTCTCTGCCAAACACACAGGCAAACAGAACCTCCATGTCAAAGGTCATGCCCGCTCCAGCTCCTATACACACAATTACAATGTACAAAACAGAAGTTAGATTAACTTGCCGTAACTTTAAGCTAGTAGCATTTACTCTTAAAACAATTGGTATTCCTAAATGCAAGTTCATTTAAATCATTATATTGACATGTTGGGATGGACGTTTCAACATGGTAAGAAACAAAAATATAAACAAAACAGCAAACTTTGAATACACAACTAGTTTACATCCAAGTTGTATTTTGTACTGCAACTATAATATGAACTATACTACAAGTGAACTTATACGTATACTATACTAGTTATATACTTGTAGCCCACTTTTTAGTTTATGAAAGTACAATTTAAAGTACTCTCCGTTTAGTACTACCCTAGTTTAATAGTTTTTACTGCAAGTATACTAGTAAGTTTTCTTTAAGTGAACTTATAGTACTTAGCCAAATATACTTGTCTGTAAACTTTTCAGTATAAGCCAAGTGCACTTAAGTATAATTTTGTTAAGTATATCTCTGATAAGTACATAAAAAGTAAACTGAAAGCATACTCTCTTATTTTAAGTTTAAAAGAAGTATACTAATAGCACACTTGAATAAACTTTTTTTTTGTAAGGGCTACAGGAAACATATTTTTTAGGAAATCAATGTTTTTTCAAAGGCAAGGACTGAATGCATGTTTGTCCTTTAGATGGCGCCCTGAGATGGAGATTCTCACGGACCAGCTTGCTGTCAAAATATCTCATGGGAGTCAGGTCAAGAAAGCGCCGATCAAAACCACAAAGCTCCAGGAGTTCTCTCTCACCAAACCTAAACCTCGACCTCTGCCAATGCCTGAACTCATCCCACAGCCGGATAAAGCAAAACCAGTCAGCCTCATTTACAGTTATATGCAATATTCCCTCTTCAAACTGTGTGTGCTGTCTTATATACACTACAGACAAGACAGGTTATTAAGCTGTATATTGTGTAGCGGCTGTGATGGATTCAAAGGACTTTTGTTTTGTAGGTGCCAAATAGCACATACAGGGCTCCAAAGGAGATACAGATGATGGATGAGATCAAACAAAAGAACCATCAACAGACTGTGGTACAATATCTATAGTAATATCTATTACAGCACATTAAAAACATAGAAAAGTTGTTTTTAAATGGTCTTTTTTTGGCATTTCATATTTTTATAATCAGCACTTATACCAGCTTTACTGTACATGCCTCTGTAATGACATCCTATTTGTTTTTCGCCAAAGGAACTGCTCTACGAGGCAAATGTAAAACAGTTCAGATGTGTAAATCTACAGATGGCTGAACACACCAAGGTAGGGGCTATTGTCTGCGCTTTACATGGATATCCAAAGTAATAATATTATTGATTCATGGCCAAGCTTACTTATAATGTATACATACAAACCAGATGGAAGGAGAAAATTCACTCCTGAGTGACTCAGTTCACATTTCTGATCAACCATCATTCGTTTTGCAGAGAGCGATGTCTCAGATTAAGGAGGACCTGGATTCACAACTCCAGTTTGATTCATGTCATTCCTCTGGACTTCCCTCCAGTAACAAGGTGATATCTGATTATTCCACGTGCTTCTGTATGACAGTGATGGATAATAACTAATATCCTCTGGCATGTGCTTATTGTCCTGATTCTGTTAGACTACGAGCTGGCCCATCAAGCTCAACACAGCAGCCATCCTGAGAGGGGGGGCGCTATATGACCGTAAGGAGGAGGAGGAGCAGCAAAGGTACAGCACAGCATTTACTTTCTGTCTGTGTGTGATGACTGTGTGACTGAATTGTCTTGTGAAGTTGTACATATGCAATTTGTTCTCTTGCCAAGAAGATCTTAAACTTCTTAAATAAATAAAGATCAATAGATGAGAGGTTTTCAAAGTAGGAGGCGGCATTAGTTATTACACGAGTTACCAAAAAGAAGATCACGTAGCCTAAATGTGTGTGATTTGGTTAAAGAGATAGTAAACCTTTTATATGTGTTTGGTGTAATCTGAAGTTATGTCAAACAGCAATATTGGGCTTTCTTGGCTCAAATGTTGAGTGTCTATGGGATCAAATGACATAATCATGATCCCATAGACATCCAGGAATTGAGTGAAATTAAGCAGTGGTGGAAGAAGTACTCACATCTTGTACTTCAGTAAAAGTAACAATACCACATGTAGAAATACTCTGTTACAAGTAAAGGTCCTGCATTTAAAATCTTACTTAAGTAAAAGTACAATACTTAAAGTACCGAAAGTAAAAGTACTCATTATGCAGAATAATTTATATTATATTATTTTATTATAATTATTGATGCATTTAATGTGTTCATCGCTTTAATGTTGCAGCTGGTAAAGATGGAGCTCATTTGAATTATTTTTTGGATATTTTATGAATGTTTGTCTGATATTTTACTATTATTTTTTTGATATTTTACTGATAATATTTTGCATATTTTACTGATATTTTTTGATATTTCACAAATGTTTGTCTGACACTTTCTTAATATTTTTCTGCTATTTTACTAATATGTTTTGGGATATTCTACTAATATTTTGGGGATATTTTACTAATATAAATGGGATATGTTATTTGTTCAACACCTTAATGTTGCAGCTGGTAAAGGTGAAGCTAATTTTAATGACTTTGTATACTGCTGGGTAATTTACCCCGGGGATCAATAAAGTTTAATCTTTATTCTAATATTACAACATAATTTATTAGTTGATTATTGTATTAATTGTATTATTGTCTGCAAAGTAACTAAAGTTATCAAATAACTTGTGGAGTAAAAAAGTAGAATATTTCGCTCTGAAATGTTGTAGAGTAGAAGTAGAAAGTAGCAGAACATGGGAATACTCAAGTAGGGTAGCACAAATTGTACTTAAGTACAGTACTTGAGTAAATGTACTTTTCAACACTGAAACTAAGCAGGTAAACTATAAAGGGGGTTGAGGGGGTGCCTTTCTCCAAACTTTGCAGGCCCACAGTCTCAGACTGTGAAAACCCCTGAACTGGACTTAACAAGCCAAGAATCATTTCTTTCTGTTGACACAGACTGCAGCGTCTGGTGGAGGGGGCACGTGAGCCCTCGTCTTTCCTCCAGTGGCAGAAGGAGATGCGTGAGAAGGACCTTCAGGAGGAACTGGCCAAGATTGAGCGCAGGCGTCTGGAGGCAGGCATCAATAATGAGGAGGCAGCCGTGGCCCGCATGCGCAAAATGGAACGCAACCAGAAGACTGCTCAGCTGAAGAAAGAAGAGGTGGGTAAAAATCCCTCGACGGCTGATAAGAAAAGGCATTCACAGAAGATTACACAGTGCGTTAAAGTGTGTAACGAGACGGGTAACTAGACAAAAGTTTGTCTGTTCTCTACAAACACCCTTTAAAGAAGTCATTTTAAAGGGATTCACACTTAGGCATGAATAACTTGTTTTTATACCTCCGCGCGAACGACAGACGCGGCCGGAAGCATTATGTTTTCAGGTTGTCCGTCCATCTCTCTATTCATTTGAATGCGATATCTTAGGAACACCTCGAGGGAATTTCTTACAATTTGGCACAAATGTCCACTTGGACTCAAACTGATTAGATCTTGGTGGTCAGAGGTAAAAAATCAAGGTCACTGTGACCTCACAACCGTCCCATTCCCATGAAATCTCGGGAACGCCTTGTGCAAACTTCTTCAAATTTGAACCAATTAGAATCTGGTGGTCAAAGGTCAAAGGTCACTGTGACCTCACAAAACACGTTTTTGGCCGTAACTCAAGAATTAATGCGCTAATTATGGTAATTTTACACAAATCTCTATAGGAATAGGATAAAATGATGAAGTGATGACATTTTGGACAGACATTGATGTGAACTTCAACTTCACTGGTTGGCGGAGGCGTACAAAAGCCAGGCGTTAATTCTAGTTTTATGTTTATTTTGTTGTGTCTTGTAGAAAGCTCAGCTGATGCGCAGATATGCTGAGAACAAGTTGCAGGAGGAAAAAAAAATGAGAGACTTGGTGCAACAAGTGGAAGAAGGACACAAGAACTCAAAGGCAGTTAAAGAGAAGTTACAGAAATTCAAGCAAAGTATAGGTAGGACCCCTCGTTTGACATCACGTGTGATCACTTTTTCATGGTTTCCTTTTCATTTTTCATCAATTTCACGCAAATTCCACAGTGAAAGAAGACTCAGAGCAAAGACGAGAGGTCCTTCGTCACACACTGGAGGAAGCACAAGCAGAGCTCAGCAGAAAGTTGGAAATCATGCGCGAAACACATGCCATCGAATCGCTTCCTCACATTAGAGTCAGGAATTTTGACGACACAGAGGTGAGTGAAGGAAACGCATGGATGCCATCTAACGTTTGACATACTTTCACACATCTCTTGTGTCACGCTGAACCTGTTGTCCCATGTCAGACTGCAGGCCACAAGCTGCTGGGAGAGATGTCCCTGGTGGAGCTGAAGGTGAAGCTAGACTTCCTGAGGGAGGCGCAGCAAACAGACAAGCAGGAGAAACGGCAGCACATCCTGGAGGAGAAGCAGAACAAGAAGCAGCTGCTGTTGAAGACACAGGAGAAAATACAAGAGCACCAAAGACTGAAGCAAATTAACAGCAAGAAGGTCAAAGCCTCTGTGCAGGCAGCATTGCTATAAACACAGGGACACACAACAAAGTGAGTATGAAAGCCAAAACAAAGAGGAAGTGACTTCTCTCACTGAGTAAATTGTCTGTTTAATGTTGGGATTTTTCTTGCTTGAAGCAGTAATAATATTCATCTTTCTTTACAGCTAGAAAAGCCTGACAGGGAAAAGCTGAGAAGAATTGGATCTGAGCTTAGAGCGTCACATCCAGAAGGACACTCCTGATGTTGTTTCTCAGATAGAAACACTTGAGACATAAATATACGCAACATGCTCCACAGGCCTGTGAATGTCTCATTTTAGATCAGAAGGATCATTAGTTGCAAGAAATATGTGGGTTGTGATTAGGTTTTCATCTTTTGTTATGTTGTTTCACACATTTTGCATAAACATTGCTATAAGATGTTGATTTATTTCCTCAATTATTATTATTATTTCTTGTGGATTCCCTGGTTATCCAGTTTTGTTTATCTTGACTTGTACTATTTGTTAATTTAGGTTTGTTATGTCCAATAAATGTCACAAATGTCTCACCAAAGTAAATTCCATCCAACTGCCTGTGCGACATGAAAAGGGAAGTGGACCTTCAACTTATGACTTATGAAGAAGATTTCCCTTCCTCAAAACAATGTTGGTGTTATTTTTGTGGCTTGTATATTTTTGTAACAAGTTACTGTACAAAATGATTCATGACTCATGATTACTCATCATCAAGATCATGCACCAATATCATCCCCATGTGACAGCACACCCACATAGCTTGTATTTTTACAGTGCTATATATGATCTAAATACATACACGTACTGTACATACTGTATATATTGTAGTGTAGCACTTCTCTCTATATAAATGTCATATTTGTAGTTTCAACATTTTTATTGATGCGTATATAATGTAAAAAGGGCACCACAATCAATATTGAAAAAAAGGTGCACAACATCAAGGAAATTTAAGGATAACAAAGAAAGAAAAAAGAAAAAAACAACCCCCGAACATAATAACAATAACAATGAAAGACGGGGATTTAAAAATAAATAAATAGGTAAATAGATAAATTAAATTTTATAAATCTAAATGTAATAAAATTAAAAAACATATAATAAAAAATTAAAACAAAAAATAACACAAATAATAAGTTGCAAAAATACAAAAAATAAAAACAAATTTAATTATATAATAATAATGATAATAATAATAATTTTAAATGAAATTTTTGTATATGAAAAATAAGAATATTATGGATTTATTGATAATATTACTTACAAAACTATATTAGGTATATAGGAATATAGGGATTTTTGTCATAGTAATAATATATTTGTATTATTAATAACTATCAACAAATGTATTATTATTAATATTATGTATTACCTATCTGTGTAGAATAAATAAAAACAATTTTCTATGTAATGGTTTACTAATAGATTTCAATCATTGGCATATAGAATATACCATATTTGATTTTAACCAATATTATATCCATCAAATGATATGGCTTAAAAGACTACCCTCCTTTTATATATTTTTAAAGATATTGATTTTAAAACTTATTTGAATACTATTGAAAACCAAAAATTATAAATTGGCAAAAACTATTATTATTTAGCCATTTCAAATTTACTAAGACCCTGTTTGTTTATTATTATTATTATTATTATTATTATTATTATTATTATTATTATTATTTTCTTTTCCTTTCCCTACATTTTAATTGTTGTATGATTTATTCTATTTTTATATTTTTATACTGTGAAATATATTCACCACAATTTTTATAATGCAAAAGTGGAACATGCCCACTGTAACAACTGTATTGACCTTTAAAATGAACTATACCACACATAGAGGTGCAGTGGCGCCCCTGCTGGCTGTTCCGTGTAACAACAAGAGATCTGCCTGAATCCGGCCCATTTTCCTCAGTTTTTCCCTGTAAAGCAAAATCACATGATGTGTATTTTGTCATATGACACACTGATGCAAGGACTGATCCCACTGACGGACGTCTTGTGTAAAAACAAAGGCAGCTCGGGCACTTGTCTGTGTGTCAGGGATGAGATGCTGTAGCCTGCTGACATAGTTTGGTGGTAGTACTTGTTAATATGTGGAGGATGGACTGCCGAGGAGCTCTGCCTGCGATATGCACCGCTTGTTTCATCGGTAAGTTACTCTCTTCTTCCACAATAGCTGCTGTAAACACACTAGGAAAGGCACTATAGGTCTATTATAGAGATATTATGGAGATATAATTGATGCCATACCACTTAAAACTGAAATGGTATAATATTAACCTTATTATAGATTTTTGTTGTGGAATAAACAAAGTATAAAACACTAAACATGGAATAAAAAGGCATGCAGGGACAAAGTTGAATGTGAAAAGTGTGACAAATACTTTCTATAATATAAAAAGTTCATTAGTTGGACAGTTTTAGCATTAAAATCTAACTTTCTTGCACACAAACTTCATATCAAACCAGAATGAATGTATTGACTTACTGTGTTTAAATGATCTTATGTTAAATGATGTTGTATAATATCTATATATAAGGACTTCATCATTTCTGCTGTCAACTTTCAGGATTACAGCATTTCTTTCTGCCAGTTGAACAGAGATTTGTGTCTAAAAGTTTGAGAGAGAGAGAAATGTTGCCAACCCAGAAAAAATCACATGACCCCTTTTCTGAATAATTGCATTTCATGAGGAGGATGGCTTGCATTCAAGAAAGCACTTAAGCACATGGCTAATGTGATTACTGCCACAATATGGGCTCTGTTTTGCTGATGTGCTTATACCTGTTGTCCTCACGTGCTCAGTGGTTAGATGAATTTGAACGGTATACTTCAGTTTTTGTGGAGTGATTTCACGACAAATAGTAGAAGGCATTTTCCTCTTTTATATAAGAACCACACCCACCTGCAATACTTCTTGTTTTTCATATCTTGGTTGTGTTACGGAAGCTGGATCCCTGTTACAATGCATGTCTGTTTACTTAGGCCATCACTACTGTAAATGACCTCTGAAACAGAAGAAGAAAACAGCTGAAAATTTACTTTGGTTAGATGTATTTCTACATTTAAAGAGGAACTATTATGCTTTTCCCTTTCCTTCAGTGTGTTATATTGTTTTATGTGTATGTAAAAGGTCTGCGAAGTTATAAAGTCCAAAGTCCACGTCAAAGGGAGTTACTCTCCTGAACCGCCTGAGACACCACGCTTGAAGTCCCGCCTTTTCTTCCGTAACTTGGTGATGTCACCAAGTAACACATTTGCATAACGGATAGTTTGGCACCATATGCGCAGTTTGAACTTTAAGGTTGGGGGTTTACAAAAAAAGAATGTACAGGGAATGTAATGTATACAACACAGAAAGGTACACTGTGTCCTAACTGGATGCGAGCAACGCAGCATTGCACAGCAACGCCCTGTTTCTATTTATTCCTGTAGTTCGCTTGGAAAGCGCAACAAGGACGAGGAATGGCTGATTTATGAAGTTGAAGTGAGGAGTTATCTGATGCGATATCTCCTCATTTCAGTACAACAACCTAAATAAGGTGACAGCTGGCTGGAGGGAGAGATCGCCTGAAAGTTTACTCGCTGTTGGCTGTATTGTTTCTCTTTTCCAGTAAATACCACAATATTAAACGTGTGTTTTCTGTTTAAAAAGTGCAAATCTCAGAAGATAGCAAGTAGTACTCTTCCATCTTTTAAGTGGTTACGTCTCCAGTCTGAGCTCAACCGTACAGCTTATAGGTACGTGGTTTGTTTACATGACGCGAAAGTGCATATTTAACGGTGTGTGGACAGAGAGTGTCCGATATTATTAGGCTATTAGTAAATAAAGAGCCCACATATCTATCTTCTTATCTTGTTGGTTGGTTCTGTCAATAAGAAGACACAACAAGGTCAATATTATTCATCATTACAATAAATTATTAGTTCTGTGGTACTATAAAAAATATAGATGCATTTCTGTGCCTGTGTTTTGCACGCCCTCAAACAAAGCTAGTTAGAGCGGAGCTGGAGCGGAGTCCAAAGAGTTTTGTTTCTGGATTTTTCAGAGTGCGGGGCAGGAGTTCAAACCGGTATGAAAAAAGTAAAGTGTTTTTTTTACATTAAAGCATGTAAACATGTTCTAGTAAAAACCCCAAATACAAGTATGCACCTGAAAATAAGCATAATATATCCTCTTTAATGTGTGAAAATGTGAGAAGAAACAACAAAAAAAGGGTAAGAGACTGAACCAGTGAAACTTGGGAGGGGGAGATCGTAGTTATTACTTATTATATGGTTGCTAATGTATTTGTTACATTAAAAAACTATGTCTTTTAAAGCCACAACCATTGAGGACTAATATGAGGTTGCGTGAGTGATTTTGTAAATAAGGAGAAATTATTGGTGGTGAAAATATGAAATGCAAATAACCTTAGGCCCCTGTTAATCCTATTTAATATTTCCTCTTTTTTTGTTATTGCTTCCACTGTTGTATTAAACATTTGGGATTAGACAACATGCTCCAAAAAACACAGAGATTTGCATAATCTTTGCAGCTGCTGGTCATATCAATACTTATTTCTGCTCCTTTTATTTGAATTTTTCAAGTACTTTTTGTGCATTTTATGCCTTTATTAGACAGCTGACAGTAGATAGATGACACAAAATGAAGAGAGAGAGAGAGAGAGAGATAGGGAACAACATGCATCAAAGGTCCAAACCTGGATTTTAAACCAGGGACGTTGCAGCTCATGATTAGGCCCTTAAACACCAAGGCTACCAGTACGACCCCAGGCAAATTGGATTGTTGAGTTTGCATTGCAGCTCTGTATTAGTCCACTACCAGACGTCAGACTGAAACATCCAGTGTCCTTCTCTTCCAGGCCTGGTGGTGAGCCAGACCACACTGACTCCTGCTGTGATGAACACCACTATCATTGAGAACGCGAGCAGTCTGACTATGACTCCCGTGATTCTCAGCAGCACGACCCCGGGCTGCTTTACATACAACACTTCTACTTGTGAGCCCTGTCCGCCGGGATCGCAGTACGACAACAGTGAGTCATCGACCATGTCATCTGACGTGAAGCCACCATTGTAAGATGACCTGTAAGATTTCTAACTACAAACTATATGCTCTCTATCCCTCCATAGACACCCTGCTGTGTGCGTGCTGCTCTGACCCCGGGCTGTGTCTATTTCCTGGAGCCTGCCTGCCATGCACCAGAGGTTTCTATCAGCCACTTGCAGGACAGCAGCAGTGTCTGCCCTGCAAACAGGGCTTCTACACAAAGTAAGGACACAGATTGTGCCAACAAATTATTTTACTTCTGATGGTATCAATTTCATGGTGTCAATTTTGTGTGTGTTTTACAATACTGCACAGTTTCACTGGAAGCCCATTATGTCACCCCTGCCCTCCTGGATCCTTCAACAACATCACCGGAAAAGACAGTTGCACAAGTTGTTCACCAGGTGTGTTTATTTAGGTACATTCATAGTACTGTTGTAAATCAGTAACTAGTGATATGCATTCAGACAAAAACAGCAGTATGCTTGTCTTCAGAAATTAGATTACAAGCTCGCAAATGAATAGAAGATGTATGATTTCTAATTTACATGCAATGATCGTAACATAGTTTCATGTAATCTAAAACTTGAGAGAATCACGTGTGTTGAGTTATCTTCCGTCTGCCGCTTTCAGGTTCCTTTTCATCGCAGCAGAGCTCCACCTCGTGTGCACCATGTGCACAAGGAAGTTTTTGCAGGTAAGTTGCACTTGAATGTCACCGGCTTTCTGCTCCTTTCTTTTTGTTGTTTCGTAACAGCAACCAGGAATCAGTGTGGAACGTTCATAACTACATCTGTGTTTGGAGAATTACTTATCTAACAACATCACATGATTTCATCCCATGGTTCTGTTTGGCAGCACAGAGGCAACCACACACAAACACACACACACAAGACCGGTTACACAGTCGCTGCTTTGATTAAT
Organism: Sebastes fasciatus; assembly: GCF_043250625.1. Lineage (NCBI taxonomy): Eukaryota > Metazoa > Chordata > Actinopteri > Perciformes > Sebastidae > Sebastes > Sebastes fasciatus. Next base: position 17,286,654 of record NC_133809.1, read on the forward strand.
CAGCAGAAGGTATGAACATGTATAAGGCATGTATGATCATGTCCCAGCACATATGAACAGGACTTGGGAATATAAAATGGTAGATTCAGGAGCTAGATGACCATTATCAATCCCTAGATAAGGGCTAAGGTTTGGGAGGTCTCCTGGCGTGTTCTCAGTCTGTCTTTTGGGCTCTATTCCCAGACTACCTCCACAGGGAGACATTTTTGAGGCATTTTGATCAAAGCAAAGGAGGATGAGCGAAAGAACAGCAGTTACTCAGAGCTCCTTCCGCATAATATCTGAGCCGATAAACCCTGTAAAGGACACTGATTTTGGCATCTAGTAACTGGGACTTCATTCAAAGCTCATGACCATATAGGCAAGGGTTGGAATGAAGATCCATTGGTAGACCTTCACGAAGACCTTCACGTTTAGGCTCAGCTGTTCAGTTGTGGAAGAAGTACTCAGAACCTTAATTTAAGTATAACTAGTAATACCACATTGTAAAAATACTTTGCTACAAGTAAAAGTCCTGCGTTCAAAATTTTAATTGCGTAAAAGTACAAAAATATTAGAATCAAAACTACTCATTATGCAGAATGGCCCATTTCAGAATAATATATATTATATTACTGGATTATAATTATTAAAGCATTACTTTATACATTACATTAATATTGTAGCTGGTCATGGTGTGGTAAATACTTAACTGCTGGGCAGCTTAATCTACAATAATATATCATAATTTATTAGTTGATTCAGATTATTAATACAAAAGATAAATCTATAAAATAACTAAAGCTGTCAGATAAATGTAGTGCAGTAAAAATTTAAATATTTACCTCTGAAATATAGTGGAGTAGAAGTATAAAGTAGTATCAAATGGAAATACCTCAAAATTGTACTTAAAGCAGCAGTGGGTAGAAATGGAGCAACTCTGATTAAAAAAAGTTATTTTTATAAAACGGTCACTATATCCTGACAGTAGTGCATGAGACAGGTAATCTGAAGAAAATCATGTGCTTCTGTGTCCTCCAGTGCTCGTAATGGCATCTGAAAGATTTCACAAACCGGAGGAAAACAACCAATCAGAGCCGAGCTGGAGTCTGCCGTCTCTGAGCAGCTGTCAATCACTTGCAAACTCTGATTAAACGGTCAAACTAGGCAGCGCTGATCAAATATGAATCAATATTCTGTAACTGTAATGCCTATTTCTCACCTCAAATGTTTTCAGAATCATCTTGTAGTGTACTATTTAGCTGTAAAATAAGAAAGTTTGTGATCTGGCAGCCGTGTTGAGATCAGTTGAGGAAATACCAAGCACCGCCCACCAGCCGGAGCACAGCCAATAGGAACGCTCTCGCTCTCTGAAATGACCTGTGATCGGATAGATTTTTTAAAGCCTGAAAACAGAGCCATGAGGAGGTGCAGAAGTCTAGTTTTCTCTCAGAACACTTGAATTACAATATGCTGAAAGGTTATTATGGATTTTTTGCCCAATGGTGCCACAAACATTCTGCCTATTGCAGGTTTAATCTCTAATCATTTCTTATACAGTATGTTTGTTAGCACTATGAAACCAACCAAGCTGCAACAACAGTTCTAAACTAAATCAGCTTTAACATTTCTAAAAAATGCCTCTAAGTTATTTGTGGCAGTCGTGAAAACAGTCACAAGCAAGTGTCTCTCTCTCTCTCTTACAGCTCAATTGGTTGTAGCCAGTGCCAGATGTGTCCTGGAGGAACAGAAGCCCTACAGACTGCCGCTACAGTCTGCTCACCATGTCGTCCAGGTGATTCACATTATAACATGAAGCTACAGGCTGCAAATAGTAATGCTTATGAGTACTGTGGCTCAAGATAGAAAAGGGGAAACATGAATCTCCATCTAGGTGATATGTGGTTTTGAACAGGCATGCACAAGGCTCCCCATCAGGCCATGTGTCAGATCTGCGGCAGTGGCTACTTCCAGATCCACTATGGCCAGGAGAGCTGCGATGTGTGCCCAGAGGATCACTACTGCCCTGTGAGTACTGCACCTTCTGTCTAACCAGAGGACATGAACCTGTGAACATGAACATCTCGCATATGTTTGTTGACAGAGCATGTTGTTCTCTCAGAGTCCAGACGTGAACCCCATCCTGTGTCCCAACGATGCGTTTTGTCCAGAGGGCAGCTTGTCTCCAGGCTACTGCATGGAGACTTTCTTCCGCAAAGAAGGGGAAACTTGTGAGCTGGCTCCTGTCACTATTTCTCTTTTAGTTATTGGAGGAGGGGGTAAGTATGTAACGCCTAACTGTCCGTTGTTGTATGTTTTTCTCATGTTTCAGAACTTCTTTTGAAATGCATCTTTACTTAACATCATGTTAAAGGCAATGGATTACGGCTATGATGCTTTTAAAACTGATTGCCTTTAAAGTTGACATGCTTCAAGCTGCAATGTCCCACATTGTGTAATCTGATTACACACAAAACAAGTGCTTTAAGTATTAATAGCCGGTGTTTGATATAGTAATGGTTCATAGCTCCCTTTGGATAACATTAGGCACACATATTTTCTGTAGTTTAAAGGGACAGAGCTTGTTTTTCCAGATGAAACAAACTGAACATGCAGTGGAACTTAAGAAAACGCTGAGGAGCTTTCCACTCTTGACTTAGCAATGACCGGTTAAAAAGGACTATACAATTATTATTACTCTTCCGTACAGACTGAATTGTTTTCTTATAACTATATAAATGCAAATCAACCTTGTTTATTCAAACCTCAGTCCACACAGCAATGAAATAGAAAAGTTTTATCGTTGACGTTTTCTTTTTCTTGTATTGTAATTTATTTGTTTATTACTGTACATATTTAAAGGGGACATATTATGCTTTTGTACTTTTTCTTTTTAGTTTGTTATATGTTTTTTTTGTGCATTTAAATCGCTGCAAAGTTACAAAGTCCACGCCAAAGGGAGTTACTCTCCCCCAAAGAAACACTGCTCCGGAACTGCCTGAAGTCCTGCCTTTTCTTCCGTAACATGGTGATGTCACCAAGTAACACATTTGCATAATACCTGCCTAGCGGCTAGTTTGGCACGCCCTAAAACAAAGCTAGTTAGAGCGGAGCTTGAGTGGAGTCCGAAGAGTTTAGTTTGGCTGACCAATCACAACAGAGTTGGCCAGCTGACCAATCAGAGCGGACTGGGCTTTTCAAAATACAAGTATTCACCTGAAAATGAGCATAATAGGTCCTTTTTAAATTGACAATATGCATTCCTTACTGCAGATTTCATATATCAACTAAGTATTGTTCTGGAGATGTAGTTTATGCCCATGATATTTGACTCTTTAAGTTCAGAGAAACTTTTTATCCAATAACTGTTACCGAAACAGTAACACCCCTTTTACGCTGAGACCACTTGCACAAACAGGACATATATAAAATGAAATAAGAATCATGCTCACGGATCAATACACTTTTGTGTATGTGTAATACTGTAGATGGACATTTCCTGTCACATCCTCAGGTGTTTTTCCTCTCTCTTTCCTCAGTGGCCCTGCTCTTCATCATTTTAATGGTCCTACGTCGGCGGAGAGACACTGATGGAGAACTGTCTGTAGCCCGAGCTCCATTATTACGCAAAGAGCGACCTCAAGGTCGATTCTATGGGATCCCCTGTGATGCAGAACCTGTATATGCTGGATGGTGAACCAAAGGACCTCTGCCCAGCCTTCCTAAGTGCTTAGTAGGACAACACCAACTGAAGTCTTATCTCCATATGGGTCCCAACTAAAGACAAACGGACTGATGGAGGAAGACTGATGGTAAAACACTGGACTGGTGCCTTGAGAGTACTTTGACAATCCACCAGCTTTTTTTTTTAATGCGGTACGTTTGAATATATTATTGAGAAACAGAAGCTTTTTTTGTGAATTCTTGTAGTTTGACACTGTTACAGTTGTTCCACTCAGAGACAAACACACTCCTTTTGTAAACTAGATTATTGGATTATGAGAGGTATGCTGGAACGCTGGTAACGAGATGCGTAACTCGACATGGTGGGAACCTCTCCCTCTTATGAAAAGCACTTTTTTTTACAGAGGTAATTGATTTACTTTGCACTTACATGTTGGTAGCCTTGTGAATGCCTCTATTATCTCTTGTAGTGTCACAGTTACAGAGAAGTGTAAACTGTGTTTGGTTTGTTCCTTGTGTTTATAATGCATTACAGCGCATCGTGTTGTCTGTATTTTCATTGATACCTTTGCTTCATGTTTTTGATCTGCTTTTTTAAGGTTATTATTTGTATGTTTTAAAGTAAAATAAATAAAAATGATTAAATTGAGCCTCATTTCTTACTTTTTTCTACTTATTTGAATTTTATTGCAATCGTAAAATAAAATGGTTTTGAAAAATATATATATATATATGAAAAAAATATGAACATTTTAAGTTTTTATTTCCCTCAATTGTTCTTGGATTCCACGTTGTTACTGTGCATGTCTGATTGTATATCAAATTTGTAGACCAAACTCTTTAATGGGACACTATTAAACTAATTAATCCCATCGTTGGTGACAGAGGGCAAGCATGAATATCATAACCAGTACAGCTTTTCTGGCATCATAAAAAAAAAAAAAAAAATGACTACTAATGTTTTAAATCCAGTTTGACCCATCATGTCCCACACATCTTGACATCTTTGACCTCTTAAAAGCCTCTCTGATTTTTCTTCTTTTTTTTAATAATCATCCCAATACAAGTATTACTTGAAGTGGCCAAAACACATGGAAATTGTAAAAACTTACAAAGCCTCTATAATTTCTTTTATTTTGTTAATTTTGGTGGTACTTTTGCTGCAGATCCATTTTTTTTTATAATATGCATTTTGAATATCTTTCTGGATTTAATGGCCTTTTTCTTTTTGTATAAACTGTAATTACTGACTGTTTGTCTGTCTGTTTTCTAACATGCTAAAGCAGGATTGAGAGGTTTAATGCACACCATAGGCCTTTGTTACAGCAGACATTTTGACATGTCATAGCAGGAAAGGCACACGTGTAATAACATTATAATGACTGTATTCAATTTCCAGATCCAGGGCCACTGAACTGTACTCTCAAAGGGAACAACGTTAATGTTATTAGCTGCTATGACAAGTGAAACATATCTATTCAGTGGATACTGCAAGGTTTACCAGACTGAAGGAAATAAAGAAGTCTCTGTGGTTTGGTCACACAGCACTGAACAATTCTTTCCACATTATGTAAACATCCAACGGGAGACTGTGACAAATGGCACATCTCTAGATCAGATAAACATGTTTACACAGTGTGACAACCATGGAGCAGAAAGACAGATACAGCTGAGAGCCGAATACACGACTGTGAGTTGAAAGTAATAACATGCACAGAAAGTTGATGCTGGAGTACATAACAGACTTTCTGGAGCCTTAAAATGAGCCTCCACGAGGATTTTAGGATTATCTGTGTTAATATATTTGTTATCAGGATTTTTATTTCTATTCCAGATGGAAGAGATCCTTTACTTAAGTAAAAACACTCTTACAAAAAAGAAGTATACTTCAAATTTATTTTATGAAGTAAACTTTAGTATAGTTCAAGTTTAATCCCAAGTATACTTTATGTAACAAGTATACTAATATCAGTGTTCTAGTAGTATACTTATAAGTGTACTACTTGAATACTTCTTGGGACTAAATTGGCCCAAATTTATAGAAGTATACTTTAAATTTAAGAGTAGTAAACTTATAGTATACTTTTAGTTTCCTAGTTACAGTATATACTTATAGCTCACTTTTTAGTTTACGAAAGTACACTTTAAAGTATACTCTCCGTAAACTACTAGTTTAATAGTTGTTACTGCAAGTATACTTGTAAGTTTTGTTTAAGTAAACTTAAAGTACTTAGCCAAATATACTTTTCTGTAAACTTTTCAGTATAAGCCAAGTATACTTGGACTTTTCCGTATACTTGCCAAGTACACTTAGACTTTTCTGTACATTTGTCGGTATAAGCCAAGTATACTTAAGTATAATTTTGTTAAGCGTATCTCTGATAAGTACATAAAAAGTAAACTGAAAGCATAATCTCTTATTTTAAGTTTAAAGAAGTATACTAAACCACACTTGAATAAACTTCTTTTTTTTGTAAGGGTAGCAATGCTACAATGTAAAAATACTCCATTACAATTTGTTTTTTAAATCCTGCATTCAAAATTGACTCTAGTAAAAGTACAGTAGCAGTAGAAGTATTTACAGCAAAATACTTTGTAAGCTTAAAAAGTAAAAGTACTGATCCAGAATGGTCTATTGTATATATTTTATTAGTGGATTGTTATTATTGATAAAATAAAATAAGGGGATTATTAATCCCGAAGGAAATTCTTGTGCCAGAGATTCCTCAAAAATACAACAAAATTACAACAAGTTCAAGTGTATAAAATACAATGTATAAAAAAAGTACTAAGAAAAGTACTATTTCTAGCAACAGTGCCTAAAGGAATAACAATTAAGTAAGATACATTCAGTAAAATGAGTGAATAAGATAAGTAAAATAAAAAAGGTAAAGTAAGATAAAAAACAAAATGCATTACTGATGCATTAACATGTAAGGAGCATTTTAATGTTGCAGCTGGTCGAGGTGGAAATAATCTGCTGTTGGGTAGTTAAATATAGGCCTAAAACAATAATTCATGTTCTATAAACTCATGTTTTAAAAAAAAATATTTAAGTGGCTGTCAAATAAATGTAGTGTGGTGAAAAAGTACAATAATTCCCTCTGAAATTTGGCAGAATAAAATAATACATTAGCAAAAAAAAAAAAAGGAGGAAATATTCCTATATTTTGGATATTTTTGGTAGATATTTTTAACATACGCACGGAAACTTCTTTAAATCTAATTCTCAAATTCATTCACATAATACTAGACAGGTTAATCATCTTCACCTGCCTTTTTACAAAACAAAACATGGCCAGTACTCCCTCAGATATCGTGGTGTACAAATATGGAACACCAAAATACATGTTATCAAGAGCTCGTTATCCTTAGAACATTTTAAAAGGAAATTATCATCACATTTAATTCATGATGTCTAATTATCTTTTGATATGTTTATATACATTTTCCTTTCTTTTGTGCTGTTTTTTGTATGTATTTCATTGTTTTTATTGGATTGTTTTCCACTGTTGGTTAGGTTTTTCGGCACATTTTGTGTACTTTTTGTTGTTGTTTAACTTTTATTGTATTTTTAAAATGATGTTAATTTAGATCTTTCTTCCTTTTTTGTTATTTTTTTTCTCCTGGGGTTGGGGGGGAAGTCCTTTGTATAAGCCTGTGGCTTCTTGACCTCTCCTGAGACATTTTTTTTTTTTTTTCATTGAGTAGATTTTGTGCAGTTTTATATATGTGCAAATAAATCAATACAAAATAAATAAATAAATATGTTTAGATATATATTTTTTTTTTCTGTACTGTTTTTTGTATGTATTTCATTGTTTTTATTGGATTGTTTTCCACTGTTTGGTTAGGTTTTTCTGCACATTTTGTGTACTTCTTGTTGTTGTTTAACTTTTGTTGTATTTTTAAAATTATGCTATGTTTATTTTTATTTATTATTATTATGTTTTTTTTTTCATTGACTGGATTTTGTGCAGTTTTTAGATATGTGCAAATAAATAAAATAAATAAAATAAATAAAATAAATAAAATAAATAAATAAAATAAATAAAATAAATAAAATAAATAAAATAAATAAATGTAGGCCTAAAACAATAAATCATGTTCTTTATAAGCTCATGTTTTAAAAAAAAATAATTTAAGTGGCTGTCAAATAAATGTAGTGTGGTTAAAAAGTACAATAATTCCCTCTGAAATTTGGCCCATTATAATAATACATTAGCAAAAAAAAAAAGAGGAAATATTTTGAATATTTTTGTTAGATATTTTTAACATGTGTGTCCAGTAACAGTTGATAGGTGGCGGTGACGCACAGTGTCCTAGTAACTCTGGATGCGACCAAATTGAAGTTTGTCCACAACAGGACTCCGTACTTCCGTCAGGAGAAAGCATGGCGGCCGCTCTGGCAAGGAGGGTGTCCGGTTTGTACATAATATTTAACCTTCATACTTACTTATTTCACTCTCTTAACCCCGTAAATGTTTAGTGTTTTATCCGTCTTTAATGCACTGAACTGTGGGAACAATTGTGCGCAGGAGTAGTTTGTTATCATAGATAGTAGGTGAGGTTGTTTCTCATGTTGTCTTCATGTTGTCCTTGTTGTGTGTCAGGGCTGCTGAGGCCGCTGTCGGTCTCTCTGGCTGCCAGGACACCACAGCTCTGTAAGTTCTCCATCCTCCTCCAGCCTCCACCTCTCTACAGCTCTGCTGCAGCCGCTCTCCGAGCTCCTCAGCCGGCTGCAGTGTGTCAGACACCCCGGTACAACCTCCTACAACGGTAAACACTGCTGCTGACATTCACACTACTGTCAGGTGCATATTAACAGCAATAGCTACTGTAACCACTTCGTAGTAAGATGAATATCAACATATATGTCTCCCTTATATTTACACTATAGCCAAAAGTATGTTAACACCCTTTGCTGGGGCTGTTTTGTATGGGTTTGAGCCTTTGTTTTATTTAAAGGAAATCTCAATACTACAACACGTTTTATTTTATACTGTGTTTGTGTGCTTTTCGTGGCAACAGTCAGGGTTGGTATAACAGTCTGTGGAGGTGCAGCCAAACATCTTTAACTACTTTATTGTAATGATTGAATATCCAAAACCACAAATAAAATGCTGTTCTCCACAATTGTATCTGGTGCAGCGAGAAATCTCAAAGAGGGATGTATCAAAACTAGTCTTCGAAGCTTAATTTCCATGGTATTCAACCTCCAAATTACTATTCGATATATTATAATATATATATGTATATATAATATATATATACATATATATATTATATATACATAAAATATATATATTATATATACATATAATTGCATATTATATTATATATATTATATATATTATATATCGAATAGTAATTTGGAATTTGAATACCATGGCAACGGACGAAACTTCGAAGCCTAGTTTTGATACATCCCTCTCTGAGATTTCTCGCTGCACCAGATACAATTGTGTATATATATATATATACAGTATATATATTATATATATTTAATAACATTTAAATAAAGTAAATCCCCAAAAAGCCCATGAAATAAGGAATAATCCCACAAATTATTCATTATTCAGATTCAACATTAAATTATTATTAGTTATTCTCAGATGGATATCACTGTTTGTTGTGTGTAGAGGTGCGTGCGTCTACAGTAGTGCGGCAGCGGCGCCGTCCCTGGCACTGAAGCTGAGGAGATGGAGACAGACAGAAGAACATGCCAGCCTGCCGCGCTGCTCCGCAAACCTTTGAATACCTTTGAATATTCCCCACCGAAGCTTCAAAGCCCCAAAAATTTTAATTTGGGACAGACCTATCCCTAATATCACCCCTTTTTATCAAAGTCTTACATTTAAGAGGTATTAGTTTCTTAATCAAAACCAAATGAAACTAATATTTATTTGTGTTAAGTGATAAAATATTGTTCTATATTTTGAGTGAATTGAACCTTCTTTATTTAAAAAGTGTTGTGACCTTTCTCTACTCTGCTTCTCTGTGTGTTGCTGCAGGGTATCGGCACTTATTCCCAGTGTGACTCAACAACCAAGCAGAAGTCTGACGTATGTCAGTCTGAAGAAGGGGAAGAGGAAGAGTGTAAAATCCGTGACAGACCGGTTCATGAGGCTGCATTGTGACCTTTGGATCAGACGAAAGGTAGTCGATGAGTCTTTTACTGGGAACTGCCAAAATCACTGATTTCTTTTCTTTGCACCTTTGTACCTGCTGACCACAGAGGTACTTTTTGTCATATCTCACAGGTGCTTTATACTATCATTCAATTTTTTCATGACTTTGTCAATCAATTTGTTCTTAATCACTTCATATCATTTTGTGTTTCTGTTTTAATTTGTGCTTAAATAATAATTTTAGATACCAATGTAGTCCAAAGCACCCAGTTGTAGCCAATACATTTTTAATAGATAAAATGTTTTCCATGGGTCCTAATTTAATGTATCACACACTATCAGGGGGGTAGGGACAGTCATTTTGATTTTGTCATTTAACTTTCCTAAATCAATCTTTTTTTCTTTCTTTTTTTTCTTCAAATGACATTAATTACATGACTTATAATGTTTTGAGAAGAAATAAGTTAACATTTTGCTATGATAGTTGTTTCTTACAGTAGTTTATGTAGTCCTTGTATGTCAAATATGTTGGTAGGATGAAGGTTAAGAACAGTGTTTCCAATCTGACTTCTTGTTTTCGGGTGTAAACAGGCTGGATACAAGAAGAAACTGTGGAAGAAGAAACCTGCCAGACGAAAGCGCCTGAGGGAGCTCGTATTCTGTAACAAAACACAGAGCAAGCTTTTCGATAAAATGACAACCTCTTTTTGGAAAAGGAGGAACTGGTTTGTTAATGATCCATACCTGAAGTACCACGATCGGGTCAACCTCAAAGTGTAATTTGCTGATTCATGTAGTGACATCTTGTTTTCTGTATTAATGTTATATATGTAATAAAATCATATATCTTGAATGATCCTTTTCTTTGTTGTTGCTGTTTTAAGATAACAAGACAAAAAAGATGAACACACAGTCAAAGTTTTGCTTCATATTTAATGGCTGTAAATCGATTTAAACAGAAATATTTAACCTAGTAGAACGATAAATTGATAGTCACGAACCATCATGTCACCACTTCACTTCTTTTTGTTTTATATTTCACAATCAAGTTGAAATTTAAGTAATTTGACATTCTGGCCTGCCAGAACAAAAATTCTTGGGATAACTTAAGTGGTTTCTCCTCATGGATAAATTCAAAGTGGCTAATTTATTAGTAAATAAGACGTTATTCATATATATGTGTATAGCCAACATGTATGTATAGTCGTAACATTTCATATTCTTTCTACAAAGCAACCCAAAAATGACCCAAAATAAGTCATTGTTTACCAGCAAGGCATCCGAACAAAATCATTTAAGAAATCAAATTTTCATACAAACTAATAACAAACATCATGCAATGATGAGTTTATCAGTTACGCACAAGTATACAAATCTGCTACTTAGCAATGTGTTTTTTTTATGTTTTACTTTGCATGAATTTTAATAGAAGGAAATCACCTCCAGCACTAACACTGATACCACTAACGTTGAAACACAATCAGATTTTTTCACCATTTATCCATTAAAAGGACATTTCATGTGCATAACAAGTGTATCTACAACATCAGAGTGAATGACGTGTAAACAGAACAGTTGTACCTGAGAAGCTTTTGTTTTAAACTTCAAACCACCCTAAATGATACAGATACGATGATGGAAATTATAAATCTACCCATCGACAACAAACACAGTGATATGTTGTGTAAAATGTTGCTATGATTCAGGCTCAGTGAATTAAGTACAAGATGAAAACATAAAGTGTATCACCATGCAATATTAACTTAAATGTAAGTTTGTAAACCTGCGGACCAATAAAGTCACTGAATGAAGTCCTAAAAAATAAGCAAGAAGAAGGTAAGATCGTTGGGTTTAGTGTTGCTCAGTTAACAGCAGAGCACTACACAGTGATTTCAAATATGGAAACAGAACCATGTTTATAAACGGTAAATATTTACCCATGTTATAATCTATTTCTGCTACAGCTGAAAGTGACATATTCCTAATTGGCCTTAAATTGCAAATTAAATTTGTCAATTAAATGACAAAACTGACCAGTAGATTGTCAAAAACAGTCTGCTCCACTGAGGAAACCTCTTGTAGTACTGACTTTATTTGTCTGTGATGCTATCACTTGTTACACAAGTAATTATTTCTTTACCACAGAAGAAATAAGCAATAATGATAAAGTTATTTGTGATAATATTCAGCTACTAATCTGTCATGATTATTGTTTTATGTCATTTTTGGCCGTTTCAGAGTATTGAGGGCAGTAATTTTATATTCTAAACATAGTGCAAAATGATTTTTTAATGAGAACATAGTTGTGTTAGAAATACTTATATCGTGTGTGGAGACATTTTTGATTTTTATGTCTTTCTTTAAGGCTTTAATCGAGAGGTAAATAACAGAATATAGTCTGCCACTGCTGTCTCACTTTTCATTACCACCAAGGTTACGTTGTCTCATCTCAGAAAAAAAGTTTTTTGGGTGATTTCTGAATACTTTAATGTGATAATTAATCAGTGCAGAATTCAGCTGAATGGGGTCAAAATCTTGGCTTTTAACACATTCTCTGAGAGTGACCGTGTCACTCTCAATGCCTGCTTTATTATTCAGTGACAGTACATTCTGTTAATTGAACAGCGTACTAATGACTGGGAAGACACACATGCAATTGCTTACCCAAACCTGATATATAAAAACAATCAAATCAGAAAGATGAAGCACATACCAACTGTACATAAATACACATTCAATAACCTACAAACTCAAAATGTCTATCAGCATGGAGCCCATTCATTCATTTGTTCTATCTCAATGTTTTTAAATCATGAGCCATATACTATATATAGAGGGGTCATCATAGGTCACTTTGGTAATACCTTATTCCAAAGCAAGGCTGCTTCAGTCATGTAGCTTTTGGCCATTCAGTATTTTCACTTCTTGCAGCAAAGGCAGCTGGAGTAGTCTTTAGGACAGTTTCACATGGCTTCATTGTTCGAAGAAAGAGCGCTCCTGGATCTTGTGAGAGGCCTTAAGACTCTAAGAGGAGGCTAGAAGGGAGGACAGATGAGGATAGAGAGGGAGAGTTTAGTTAGCTAACAGCTACAACGAGTTGTACAGTAGTCAAAGGATATGGCTGGCGTTATTTTGTATTTTTCTTTTTGTCAACAAATCCCAAGGTAAGACCAAATCTAACAATGTGTTAGTTTGTCTCTCAAGACTTTCATACCTCCGTACCCTGTCTGTGAATGAACTTTCTCAGTCTAAAGCCCAATGGTTCCTACCATAGACTGTATATAAAGACGGACGACATGACAGCTCCCCAAAAGTGAAGCCAAAACATCTGGATCGCCCCCTGGTGGGTGGCTGCAGTATACGTCATACAGCCAGCCCCCTCCATGTTAGTGTGTGGGACATGGGCCAAACTAAAAAGTAAAATTACACATCAAATAAGATGGTTTCTGTCATTTTAGGTAGTTCTTATCACGCTGATGTCTGTTCAAGTGTTTATTTTTCTGTTAAGTTTGGTTTTAATTAGTTATTTGATGTTGTAAAAAGAGGGTGAGATGTCATGATTGGCAGCTGTGAGTCTCTCTCGCTGATAAGCTTCGGCAGTGCTCGGTTTGCGATTGGTTCGGGCAGGTGGTTGGGCGGGACCTTGATACCACCTATCACTACTGCACAGACTCTGGCTCCAAATGACGTCAAAATCTCAATAACAACTCCCGTATCCGGGGTTATTTTGGCTCCACTTCTGCACAGTGGGAGGAAGTGGAGACGAGTCGTCCATCTTTATATACAGTCTATGGTTCCTACTGAAGACATACATCTTTAAAAGCAGGTCAAGTATTTCGTTTTGTTTTAATCATCACATACGTGGAATTTTACCTCTGCGTTTAACCCATCCTAAGCATTTTTAGCAGCAGTGAACTGCTGTAAAGCGCCCGGTGAGCCACTTGGGATTCAGTGTCTCGCTCAAGGACACTTCGACATGGGATCGAACTGCCAACCTTGTGATTAAAGGACGACCCGCTCTACCCCCCGGAGCCACAGCCGCCCCATTTTTGAAAAGGAGTCAATAGCTGGGCATTAGCTTTTTGAAAACAATTTCTAAAACAGGAGTGAATAGTGTATTTGTTTGGGACTATTTTCAGCTGCGGATTAATACGCCTTTGGTCCTCTACTGAGCAGCAGAACGCTGTATGTGGGACTGACTTAAATAAACGACAGTGTCCATGTTCATTGTGATGTAGGAACATGTCACCCGGTGCAACAGAGTGGCTCATTGTCCTCATTTTAGACAAAAAGATGTTCTATGGCACAGAGGAATAAGCAATATCATGCTTCGGCTACACAGACGATATTCATTCATGGGATGAATTCATTGTTTTTCAAGGGATTTGTTGACTATAAGAATAATATAGAATACTGCTGGCCGTATCCTTAAAACGGTGCTGCTTCATTTAGCATCACCATGCCAAACAAACTGATATTAGATGTTGAAATGTATTAATGAACACCCGTTCATTCCAGGGGCTGATTATGCAGAGTCATTTCCATAAACATCACATCAAACGTAGAAGTTATTATCAGGGCTGAAATACACCAGAAGGCAATTCATGTCAATATGTCAACCATGTTTTCCCATGCCACATTTCCAGACAAAGTGAGCAACTGCAATCATGCAAGAGCAAGAGCACACGTTATTCATTTGAACTAAACAATAATTCCACTAACTCAACACACGGTTCAGCTTCATCAGTGCAGAAATCCTACTGCAGAAGTACTGAACCATGATGAATCATTTAGCTACACAGCAGCAGCAGAAATGAGTGAATCGGTGAGTAAATCGGTGAGTAAATCACCACTCTCAAGGGGCAGTTAGAGTCAGGCAGCAGCTGAGCAGCCATGTTGATGAGGCAGTCTACCTCAGGAGCCTTCCTTTTAGACAGCCTGAGCTGCGGAGAGCATGATGCCGCCCGCACCCCTTTCCCCACCTCCTCAGGCTGCTCCGGAGCTGGAGGAGAGGGAGGTGGAGAGGGTGTGGAGGACTGGGGTGTCATTGAGGACGTGATAGACTCGGACTCAGAAGGTGAAATGGTCTGGGACAGCAACTCCTTGGAGTCATATTGGTCCAACCGCAACACCTCAAACTCTGTCATGTCAAAATCCTCTCCTGTAGCGTGAAAAAAGGTTGGTGGAAGGGATGAATAACATGTAAATCCTGTGACTATTGAATTGAAAGCAAAATCCTTTTTGTGTGATTGCTGTGGAGTGGATTTTGGTCAGCTGGGATTATGAAACATCATAACGCATTATCATTCTGCAGACCACAGAGCAGAGACTAAATAGGAAGTTATGATACACTGAGGCCAACATGCCTAACAAGCCTGTTCTATTTTTAGTATCTTTATGTTGTGTATATTTGACTATATTGTTAAAATGGAGTTTTAAAAACGTCACAATAGTTTTAAAGGACATTTTTGTGATATTACATATTTTTCATATTGTCAACAAATCCCTTGAAAAGACCAAAACCAACAGTGAATTGATCCTTACAGCTTATCCTCTGTGTGATAGACCTCCATTGTTTTACAAAAACAACAGTGAGCCACACTGTTACACTGTTGAGTGACATGTTCCTTCATTGCAATGAACATGGGAACTGTAGTTTACTTTTAGTCAATCCCACATTCACCATCCTGCTGCTATAAATACTCACTAAAGCACCAAATGTATATTAACACTACTGAAAATAGTCCCCAACAAATACACGGTTCATTCCTGTTTTAACAAGAACACTACATTGTCCAACTGTTTTTGGAAACTACTGAGCATTTTTTTTAATTAAATATATTTGGTGGGAACCAATGGACTGAGAGCCACAGGCAGGGTGTGGTCAGGAAGTATTTAGAGACGGACTAAAACATAGTTCTGGTCAGTTAATGGGATTTGTTGACAATAACAAAATACATATTATAACCAGACTTATCCTTTAAATCATGGAGAATCCATAATTAAGCGTACTCATAAAATGACAGCAGCTATGTTAATAATATGCTCTGATATTAACAGAATCAATTTAGCCACTCACTTACTTACTTAGCATTATATTATTATTACTAATATTTTGTCAGTTTGGTTGTTTTTTCTTACTTTTTTCTTTTCTTTTATTTATTTAATTATTTTTTTCTTCTTTTTCTTTTATTTGTATTTATTTATTTATTTTTCTATTCTTTCCCCTCACATAGTATATTGCTTTTGGATTTATGATTCCGTTGTGGCATGCGCTCTGTCTTGGTCAATCATATTGTGTGATGGGAGGTATTTTGTATCTTGGAGAACAAAGTGCATGTATTGGTTAGCTGAGTCAATAAATAAAAAGTAAAACAAGATATTAACAGAAATAATCTCAATTCCTTGTTTGATAAAAAGATCAGTTGTGCCTCAACTGTGCAGATATTTCAGTCCAGTGTAAACAGTTGTGTCTAAATCTACAAAGGAATAATTATCAGCTGAAATCCCCCCAGCTACATGTGAGTTTTATCACAGGGTGGTTAGCCTGGCAGCGCTGCGAGGTCTGACCTGCTCCAAACAGGAAGGCAGGACTGAAGTTAGGGGCCCACTCAGGAAAACAGAGGTCCTGAACAATATCTGTCAGCTTAAACAAGCTTGAACAGGAAGACAGAAATCTACAAGATAATCTGTTTTACACAAACGAACCAGGCACTGCTATTGCATTATAATGGCATCATTATGGCTAATATTCTCAACACTACAACAGAGTTTTTAATATGCCTCTATTAGCTTGT
This sequence comes from Sebastes fasciatus, assembly GCF_043250625.1. Taxonomy (NCBI): domain Eukaryota; kingdom Metazoa; phylum Chordata; class Actinopteri; order Perciformes; family Sebastidae; genus Sebastes; species Sebastes fasciatus. The sequence goes on from NC_133809.1 coordinate 17,303,245, forward strand.
ACATTTCTGTGCTGGTCAGAGTAATGTCTGCTCACCTTTGTTGCAGCTCTCCGACTTGCTGCGCATCATAGTCCTGGTCCTATGCTGCTGTGCTTCTGCAGGCTGCGTAGCACCAGGGCCGGTGTTAACGGGGTCAGACTGATAGGAAGACAGATCCTGCATGCTGAAGCTCCTCAGTCTGTCTGACAGGACCCCTTGGCTCTAGAACAGGTAACACCACATATTCAGTTTAGTGTCAGCAGCCATATGTGACAGCTAGAGCATCGATCATCTTTAGGGGTGACAATCGGCTACTTCAAAAACAAACACTCATAAACCTACTTTATTATGTGAGTAGCAAACAACATGACAGGCATGGACGGATTATGAGACCATGGACCTCTGGGCACAGACATGTAAAGGGCCCCTACCCCTCCTACATACAGTAAGAACCACAGATTCAAAGACACATCTTTTTGGTAATTTTGCATCCCTTTGTAGATGTTTTGCATCTCTTCATGGTTGTTTTGTGTCTCTTTCTGGTTATTTTGTGTCTCGTTTTGGTTGTTTGGGGTCCCTTTGTGGTTGTTTTGCATCTTGGTAGTCATTTTGTGTCTCTTTTTAGTCATTTCACATCTCTGTGGTATTTTTGTGTCTCTTTAAAGTTGTTTTGCAGCCTTGTTGTCATTTTGTGTCTCTTTTGGTTGTTTTGTGTCTCTTTCTGGTTATTTTGTGTTTCTTTTTGGTAGTTTTGTGTCTCTTTTTAGTTGTTTTGCAGCTTTGTAGTCATTTTGTGTCTCTTTTTGGTCATTTCACGTCTCTGTGGTAGTGTTTGTGTGTCTTTTGTGACTTCCCACATAGAAATGTTAGCAGTAACTTCAAACAGAGGCTCTGGCCCAGGGCCCCCCGAACCTGTTTGGCCCCCCGGGCCTGTGCTCAGTAGGCCCGTTCAGTAATCCATCCATGATGCTACTGTACCCCCAGGTCAATACAAAACAAATGCCCACAGTCTGCATTACCTTTGTCGCAGCCATGACTGCAGCTGTGGCGGCAACATTCAGCCCTTTTCTCCCAAAATGCACCAGTGTGTCATAGCTTTTGTCCTTCGCTTGGCAGATATACTCATCAATGTCCTGAAACAAGGACAAAAAGAAAAAAATCACATGAACATTGTGTTTCTATTATTATGTCACGCCTTATTTTATGCGCTGTGTTGACAGATGTTTCTTATATTGCTCGATTACTAATCTTCACCAACTCACTAATGTGTTTCCTGACTGAGAGTGAGAGGAAAAAGGAAAGGAGAAAGGGAGGAACACCATGACACTTCCTCTCTCCTGTCCCACAAACACATCTTTAACAGCTAAAGTGGAAAAGTGAATTGTCACAAAGGCACTTTTGTTCTCTAGACAGCTGCGAAGCTCAAATTCTATTACTTACAAAACCACGCAGACTAACTTAAACTGAATATTTTCACCTACGCCTTTCCTTGAACTGCATCAGCGGAAGAAAAGAAAGGTACAACAAAAGACGGGGTTGCACCTTTTCTTTTGAGGAAAGCGTGGGATGAACAAACTTCCTGTATAGCACACTGGAGCCTTTAGTGTAAGGGGACAGCAGCCACACCACGAAGGCTATCTTCAGTTCATAGTAGAAAGGAATCCTGCAATCAAGACACAAAATGATGGAGCCACCGGTACAACAAAGCATCATAACACACATGCTTTACATCTCTGTGACAAAATATGGTACGTGATATAAAAACAGTTATTAAATTGATTAACATTAAATATCTGAAGTCACTTACCAACATAGAAACATATCTGTAAACACTTCCACAGCAGTGAATAGGGCAAATATTATCCAGTACATCATCCATTTCACCTAAAAATGTAACACAACAGTGAAAGACAGTTAAAGGGCCGGTGTGTAACATTTCAGGGGATCTGTTAGCAGAAATGGAATATAATATTAATAACTATGTTTTCATTAATGTATAATCACCTGACACTAAGAATCGTTGTGTTTTAGTTAGCTTAGGGAGCGGGTCGCTTAATTACGAGTCGCTAAATTATAAATCCTGCTATAGCTAAGGCATGGCCCGCCCTACACTGCCTCTGATTGGCTAGTACTCGCTGCCTTCATTGGTTGGATTGGTTAGGTTTAGGCATGAGGAGTGACATCGGTTAGGGTTACGGTAAGAATATCACGGTAAGTCAATCAGAGGTAGAGTAAGACTAGTCAGAGGAAGAATAGGGTAGATCATGCCTATGCTATAGTAGGATTCGTAATATCGCTAGCGTGTCCTCTTCACGGAGTCCGCCTGGTTGCACCGCCTTGTTTCTACAGTAGCCCAGAATGGACAAACCAAACTCTGGCTCCAGAGAGAGCCTTTCATGTTCTTACATTACCTGAAGACCACCGTAGTTCTCCGACATGCTTGTGAAACTGCGGTAACGTGAGCTGCAGAGTGCAAAACCGTGGTACCGCCAGCCACCGTCTGACTTCTGTTGCTCCTAAAGTAGTGTTATTATGGTAAGGATGGCCTCTGAGAGAGGCGTTATCACGGTTTTGCACTTGGCGGCTCACGTTACCACAGTCTTGAAAAGGGAGGAGTGAGCGGAAGGGTATTCAGTTGGTTGCAATCTGCAACCACACCACTAGAAGCCGCCAAATCCTACACACTGTCCCTTTAAAGTAGCTACACACAACACCTTGTAGAGTCAAATCTAGGAGGACAACACTGCCTGATATCATCTCGTAACCAAAAATACAAATGATATACTCACATATTCTTTCACATCTTTCGACTTCACAGCCTTATAAGATGAGTATGCAGGATACAGTGTACCGAACACAAGTCTAGAAGACAGAAAATGTGCCAGAAACAAAACATTTAACACTGCAGTCAAACAGATATTTCAAATGTGCACGAAAAACATAGAATCAAGACATTGGTAGATGTAATAAATCATGATTATGGACAATTATGGCAGAGATTTCAAATTGGGCTCTTGAAAAATACCTGGGTTCAAATGTCAAATGTCAAATGTATTTCTCTGCATGAAAAATATCTGGAAATATGTTTTTTTTCTGTTTTCTATGTATACATTTATACAAGACATTTGGACAGGTTGTCAGATGAGACCAAGAATCCAGAAAGAAACTATCAAATCAACCATGCAAAGTTAGCTCTTCAGGTGCTAAACTGACAGCCATGAGGTAAAATTAGCTTCCATGTGGTTTCTTCCTTTTCTTTACATTTCTATTCGTGTGTAGACACCTGTGCTGCTTGCTGGGTGTCCTGCCAGAGACAGGACCCTGCTGAAGTGCTATACAGTCAGTTAGGCAACAGCTGTTAGAATGTGACCTGATCAAATTACTGACCCACATCATGTTGCAGCCTTCCAGCCTGACTGTGCGCTAACAGAGTTAACAAACACAAGGACACTAAAAATAAACAGGTCATCTGTAGTAGGAGACTAAACATTTCTGTTGGAGATCGGACTTAAAAAAATGACCCACATAACCTGCAGGTTGTGATCAGCCAGGGCTGAGACAGCTCTATCTATGTAACCAGACCTCCTAATCTAAATTTAATTGCCTCACTATTTTGAGGCCTGCTGTTGGTATAGGGTCTGGGTATAGCCTACACCGGCTGCAAAGCTGCTGATTCATACTTTGTGCAGGTACAAATAACCACAACTTAAATGTCATCCTATTGTTGAATCATTCAGATTCATATATATACACATATAAGGGAATAAATCAGGATGCATGTCTTATTACATGAATAACTCTCGCATTGTAACCTGAGAAGGCTGACCCATCCCTTTGTTTTTTTTTCTTCCCAATATGGGACATCAACAGCTCCTGTTGTTCAGTCACCTCACTGACATTTAGCTTTTCTGCCAGTGAAAGACGCCTTTGATTTCTGGATCTGACTCATATCACCATCTCATGGGTGATAATAAGATTATTCAGCCAATCACGTCACCTCTTTGTCTGTAATAAAATGATAAACACAAAGAGTGCCACAAATACAGGAGGTCTATATACAGGCCTATAGCATTCCTGCTGCTTAAAAGTACAATCCTGAGGCATTTGCACTGTTTTTTTCAGGCAACAAATAATAATAAACGGACGTCTGCTGTCCTTCACACACTGACGTCTGATTCTGATTAAAATATCAGACAATTTGCGGGGGCATGTGAAGCGCACCGCTCCTGCACCGACTATATGAGCGCCTCAAACGCCCGCAATAATCGGGAACAGCGTGTTATTATTAACCTATACTTTATGACAGAGCATATGGACAGAAAGAAATAATAAAAAATGACTTACACCACAAGTCTAGAGATGATCCAGGAGACCATTGCGCTGGAAAAGGCAAGAAGACGCGCTGTCTGTCTGCTGGGAGGAGTTTCCTCCAGATGACAGGCAGCAACGTGATGCAGGATAAACACACTACAACTCTTATCCATAGATGGCAGTGTTGCATTGCACAGATAGCAATGTCTGCTGGGTAAAGATGAGGCTGCACTGGCTAAAAGTGATATGATTGTAGGCTACACTGTAAACACTTGCTGTTAATTTACAGCAGGATTTCAACAGTATTAACCTGTTATTGCTAAAAACAGTGCTTTACTGTTAATACAAAAGAAAACCTGTTAAATTACGCTCATAGGCCGTTTTCTAACTGAACTATAATGCATTCTTAAAAAACATCACTTTACTGCTGATCAACTGTTTAAAGTATCATCAGTAACAGTTTCATGCAGTATTTCTTTTTAATTCTGGGACCTGATCTGCACATGTGAGGCTTGTACATTGTACATGATTGTAAAAACAGTGAATTAGCTTTATTGTTCTTCACTCACATGTTGTTATGGTTTGCATTCTGTGCTTGTAGCCAGCTATAGACAGACATTTTGGGGAAAGTGTCAACAAGTCTATTATAGCCTTTTTCCTAACAAGTGCCTTTAATTGTATTTAGTGTGACTATTCCTATGTCTGTAACCTGCTAAGTCTATTCATCTAGGCAAAAAATAATGTTTATTAAAATGTATGTAAAAAAATACAACCTAAATTGTGTATTAAAACAAATCAGTAAGATAAAAGAAAGGTGAAAAACAGCTATATAATGTATCTTTAAACAGTAAATTAACTGTAAAATACTGTGAAATTAATTTTTAAAAAAACAGTTCAAACTGTATTTTTCATTAACAGTACAAAGCTGTAAATTTCAGCGACAGTATAATAATGTTAATTTTACAGTAACATAAAGGCAACCCTGCTGCCAGTTCTTTATTGTTATTTTACTGGGAAATTCTTAACAGTGTGGCTAAAAGTGATATGATTGTAGGTTACCTGTTGGGCCCCTGTTGACACCCATCGGTCTACAGGACAGAAAATAAGACTAAGCTACTGGAGTTACACTACACTATACTCATTTTTAACAGTCTCTTCTGCACTATATTCACTTTTGTAATAGTCCTGTATCACAGTTGTTACCCTGCACTATATTCAGTTTTAACAGTTTTCTTCATCTCCTTGTATTTTTATATCTGGTATATTTTTTTTGTACTTTGCACTACTAACTTTTTTACTGCCTTTTTACTAACATGTTTTGCACTTTGGAACTGTGATGCTGGAAACTTGAATTTCCCTCGGGATCAATAAAGTTACTATCTATCTATCTATCTATCATCTATCAATCAGAGTGTGTGTACCCTGGAGGCCCCCAAAGATCCCATGAAGCACTTTGCACCAGAAGACATAGCAGACTTATTATTTTCCCCAGAGATCCAGAAACTCAGTTTTACTAAAATTCTTATTAAACTATATATTTAGAAATATGCACCATGTGGTTATAAGGGTGAAACTAAGATATCTCGCTTATTTGCTAGATTCATCATTTTGTCTTTGGTAAATTAATTTCCACAGCGTCGTTCTAGTCTTCGGACCACTCAAAGAGCTTTACACTACATGTCAGCATTCACACACACATTTCATACACTGATGGCAGAGGCTGCCATACAACCTGCCCATCAGGATCTAATCTAAATACTCATTCACACACCGACGGCACAGCCTTCCGGCGTAATTTGGGGTTCAGTATCTTGCAATATTCATCTACAAATTTATGTAGATGGATATTTTTTTTTTTAAATAATACATCTACAGAGCCTTTAGCCTTATGGCTTTTCCTGAAAAAAAAGATTACGATTGTGAATCAACCATTTTAAAAACTTTGACGGGTCCAAAATGAATGTTTTGTTTATCTCTGTGGAAGATATCTGACGTTTGGTTCCCACTTCTAACAAGGCTTATGAGCCATTAGTATAATAATGTTGGTATCACGTGGTATCTCTGGGTCGTCAGTGTGGAAAAAAACAGATAAATGGCTGAGATTGGCAGTATGTAAGTAAATGTAATGGAACGGGGGAAGGAAAATGCGCCATCTAGTGGCTGAATGTTATCAATAGCACCTTTAACCTTTAACAGTGAATCCTCACAATGGAGAAGCTTGAATCGAAGAGTATAGGTTGTTGTTTTAAGTGATTATCAAATTAGTTGCCCATTCATTTAACATCTATGAATCGACAAATTGTTTCAGCTCTACATGTCATACTATAATAATACAGCTCTTAAAACAAGATGTGCATAAAATCTCTGGACCTCTGGGAACACCTGCTCCATCAGAGCCACAGTATGCCTTTGCTTTGTCCAGCCTCTGGCCTACATACCGAAGCCAGAGAACAAAATACAACAAAAGCTGCTGAGGGAGTGCTGTAGCTGGTAGAAATCTAATCCTTTTGTCCAGTTTGAAGCCAAGGAATGGCTTCAAAACAAGGTTGCCTGAAATGCACCACCAACAAGCTTTAGGTTTCTTGCCCTTCTTTAAAAAAACACACTCTATGTATCAGTGTACTGTAATTCTACTCCCATCGTCAGGCAGGTTATATATATATAAAAAGGGCAGGAATTAATTATTTGACATAGTTAGAGTCATGCCTCCAGCACCTAATAATTGGCAGACTGCAATCCCAGAACAGCAGAACGATGAAAAGCAGCACTCAGTCATTTAACTCTTTACTGCTCAGTTTGTTTTCAGAACCGCTGAGCAAGCTGTTTTATCTGCAGGACAGGTGTTTGTGTCAACTGAATTAGATTTTCCGTGCAGTACCGTTTCCGACCTGTTGAGTGGGCTGTTGCAACCAGCAGGTTCAGAGTTCCCAAAAGTTTATTTCTGATTAGATTAAACCAAGCGTTTAGTGTTTGTTGTGAGGTTGAAGGGTTAAATGTATAGTAAGTTATTACTACAGGTGTAATACAGTGTACTTATTGGCAACCTTTGTTCTTAAAAGTTTATTTCCTTATTTTTTCCCCCCATTGACATACAAAAATTATACGCACAATACTTCCACAATACATAGGTTCTGCACTAACCAACCTTTCCATTTCCTCTGCATCATCCTGCTGAGAAGGAACTCAATTGTGATACAAAGTCAAACATTAAACAAGCTGAATGTTAATGCAAATAAAAATTGATTAGGATAGTATGTGTGCATTTTTTCTGACAAGTGCACTTAACATGTATGACCACATATAGAATAGATACATTTTGACTGTACAGAAAATGAACTATCAAAAGGAGAAATCCACCCAACCATCTCTAGTGTTTCAGATAATGTAGGCTAGCTACCAGTAAACAGAACAGCTGTTGCTTACAAAATGTATCCGACCAGATTAGAACAACTGCCGAATAGTGATCTAGGGAGTGATTTATGTGCAGGGTGGATATTTATTCGCTTGTTTGGATCATAAACACCCAAGTACCTCCACCACCAGTCCATAACTTAGGACAGAATAATATGATGACGCACTGTAGGCACAGCAGGCTTTTCATACTTACATTATATACACTTTCTTAAACCTTCTGTTTGACTTTGGATAATAAAGACTTACCTAGGGTTACCCCCGATAATAAGAGACAAAAAGCAAAACAGTTTTTCTTCTGGTTGAGTAGCCACACGTTCTATATAAAAAAAACTTTTTAAAGACATTAACTGTCGTAGCACAAAGCCAACCCCAAATGATTATGTGAAATCATAAGTATAATATGAAGCAGAGAGGATGCTCAGCACTGTAAGCCCAGCACCAGAATTGTCCTTTTTGGAGGGAGCAGTCTGACTTTGACAGAAGAGTGGCAGTTCACCTTAGCTCCTCAGAGCTTCCAATCTCGACTGCATCGCTTCCATGTCTTCCTCTGACTCATCCTCTGAAGCTGCAGCGGCCGCAGCGGGCTGTATAACAGGCAGGGCGTCTGTGACTTTGCTTGGCGCTTTGCCAAGAGCACCTAACAAAAGAAAACAGAGTCATGAAACAGAGCATTCAATATAACTAATTTGTGGTGCAATAGAGTGCTCCAGGGATGACGTATTTTTGTAGGCCAACCAGGAAGTTAGCATCGCCCTGGTTCCCTCGACAAAAAGCCAATGGGGGATTTCTATTGGGTTTTAGATTATTGCAGAAAATAAACTCTGTGGCAAACACACGTTTATGATACTTACATGTTTGTTCAGCAAGATAATCTTCACAAATGAACACCACTTTTATGATTTTTGAAGTGTAAATAGAATGACCAGAAGTAAAAAGCTAACGTTGCGCTATAAACGAACTACACCATGGTCGCATGAGCACGAGGATAAACACAACGAGGTTATAAAGGTGGACGAGTCGGCATGATGACGTTTAGTGGTCTCATTTAGCCACTTGTTAGCAACCGCCAAATTCACGAACCCTGAAACACTGTGCAGACCAGTTGTCACCAGTGTTTACAGGGATTTTCAACACCTCCCTGGAAAACTGCAGGGTGCCGGCCTGCTTCAAAGCCTCCACCATCATCCCGGTCCCCAAGAAGCCAAGGATCACAGGTCTTCAGGACTACAGACCCGTCGCCCTGACCTCCGTTATAATGAAGACCTTTGAACGCCTTGTGCTCCACCACCTAAAGACTATCACCAACCCCCTGCTGGACCCACTGCAGTTCGCCTACAGAGCCAACAGGTCTGTAGACGACGCAGTAAATTTAGCCCTCCACTACATCCTCCAGCACCTGGACTCCCCTGGCTCCTATGCCAGGATCCTGTTTGTGGACTTCAGCTCCGCATTCAACACCATCAGCCCAGCTCTGCTACAGGACAAGCTTTCCCTGCTGAGCGTGCCTGACTCCACCTGCAGGTGGATCACAGACTTTCTAACAAGACAGGAGTCAGCACGTAAGGCTGGGGAAGCAAGTCTCCGACACCCAGACCATCAGCACCGGTGCCCCCCAAGGCTGCGTTCTCTCCCCACTGCTTTTCTCCCTGTACACCAACGGCTGCACCTCCAGACACCAATCTGTCAGGCTCCTTAAGTTTGCAGACGACACCACCCTCATCGGCCTCATCTCCGAGGGTGACGAGTCTGCCTACAGATGGGAGGTTGACCATCTGGCATCCTGGTGCAGCCAGAACCACATGGAGCTGAATGCTCTGAAGACAGTGGAGATGGCAGTGGACTTCAGAAGGAACTCAGCCCCGCTCCCCCCCCTCATCCTGCGCGGCTCCCCAGTTAACACGGTGGAGTCGTTCCGTTTCCTGGGCACGACCATCGCCCAGGACCTCAAGTGGGAGCTGAACATCAGCTCCCTCATCAGTAAGGCCCAGCAGAGGATGTACTTCCTGAGGCAGTTGAAGAAATTCAACCTGCCACAGACCATGATGGTGCACTTCTACTCGGCCATCATCGAGTCCATCCTCACCTCCTCCATCACCGTCTGGTTTGCCGCTGCCACCGCCAAGGACAAGGCCAGGCTGCAGCGGGTCATCCGTGCTGCAGAGAGGGCGATTGGCTGCAACCTTCCCTCCCTCCAGGAGCTGTACACCTCCAGGACCATAAGGAGGGCAGGGAAGATTGTGGCCGACCCCTCCCATCCTGGACACCATCTCTTTCAGACTTTACCATCTGGCAGGAGGTTAAGGTCCATCAGGACCAAAACCTCACGCCACAAAAACAGTTTTTTCCCCATGGCAGTGGGGCTCTCCAACAACCCATCCGCCCCCCTGTGACTGTCTCTCCCTCACACACACACTACGGCCCCCCCCCCCCTACCCCCCTACCCCGACACTGACTCTCCCCCTCTCTCATACACTCTCAATACCACCCCCTACAGTATCCCTCTCTCTCCCTCTCTCTCCCTCTGATACCTGATTGTTTTGTTTTGTTTGCACACCGACAATATTTGCACTATCTGTTTATACCATGTTTATTTTATAGCTTATTTTGTAAATTGTACATTTTTTATTCTTATTTTATTCTAACGTTTATCTATTCTTGTTATTATACTGTTTGCCTCGCACCAATAAGCCAAAGAAAATTCCTCGTGTATACCCCTTACACCTGGCAATAAACACCTTTCTGATTCTGATTCTGATTCTGATTCTGATTCTGATTTATTGATGGATTTTATATCGTAGAACAAAACTTTTAAATCTGCTCAGCGTGTGTTAACCACAGACATTATTTCAGGCATCTAACTAAAAACCTATTAAAAAAAACCATTGACTTCCAGACGAGGGAACTGGAAGTGCTAAAATGCTGACTCATTTCCAGGTTTTATAAAAACTCTATTTAAACTGTGGTTCAGACTTAAATTCTTTGAAAATCTAGACACTAAAAACCTTATAGCAAAACAAGAATGCAACAATGTATTGTGATGATTTAGTTGAACAAATATCGTCACCTGCTGTGATCTCAAAGAGGATCTTGTCAACCTCTGCCTCTGCCTCTTCCTCCATCTCCTCTCCATCTTCCATGCTCTCAAATGTGTCTTCCAGCATTTCCTCAATGATGCCAGCCTGAAAGATGAATATGTGATTGTGTACATGATGCCATGGTTTAGCAAATGTTAAAAGAAGTAATGGTATATGGTGATGGGAGTTAGCTGCATTCTTCCATTTCTTGTAGTAACTTGATTGTTAGTCAATTTGATCTTTTTATGTTGGACACGGCTGCTGACCTTCATCATCTCCTTTGATAGATCCCTCATGGTGGCCTGGATCTCTGGGATTTTGACTAGGTTCTGCATTGCTTTCATCACTTCTGTGCTCTTCTGCAGGGCCCCGGCTACACGCAGCACAGCTAGAAACGCACAAAATACATTCCCTTCACTGACAGCGCAGAGCAGAACATTAAGCTCTCCAGCAAACTGTTCACCTGATGACTGTCATTTTATCTAAAGTTCTTTACGGTCTAATAACCCAGCTGCTGTGCTCCCAAACTCACCAAGCTGATTCTTCATGCTGAGCAGCACAGAGTTCATGTGGGCTTTGGATGCGTAAAGTTTTGAGATAGCTCGTTTTGAATGAATCATCTCCTTTGCGAGAATCACACACACCTCCTTCTCGCCCCTTTTGGCAGCATCTTTGATGGATCTTTTAACTTTGTCTTCTTCCTTTTTAATATCTGAAACAAAAGGGCATGCCATTTCATAAAACACAAAAAAGTAATATAACTTAAATAATTAGGTCATTGCATGTAGTGGGTAATGAAAATATACAACACAAATAGCCATCTTACGGAGTCATTGCCTCTAGTGTAAAGTCATTTATACTATTTGTCATTTTTCAGACTAATAAGTCAAAGAGATAATAAGTCAGTTGTAGTCAGTTCAAATCAATGTGTTTTAAGCAAAGTATCTCTATTTTGCGATGTGATTATCTCTGCCATTTGCTTTCAAATACTTAGAAATCACAGACTAATCATGAAACTATATTATAAATGTATAAATTGGACAGACATCTTATAATAAATCTTTACAGTTTAAATTTACAGTTAAATGGTACTGTCAAATGCTGATGGTATCTTACCTCGAATTTGTCTGTCAATCGCTCTCATTTCCTTCCTGATTTTATGAGTCCACTCATTGACCTGAAATTATACATTGTTATTACAAACTGCACTGATCTTGCCTTAACATTTACAGTTGTTTTTTTTATATAATATGTTTATTGGGTTTTCTTATTTTCACAAACACAATAAGAATAAGAATTAAAAAAAACAACAACAAACAAACAAACAAACACTGGTACAGCTCAGATAAAAAAATGTATATAGGAGGTCATAGGAAATAGTCCATGGTGCAGGGAAGTCACAGGATATATGAGTTCATGTTCAAGAGAGTCCTTATGAGATAATGGAAGAGAGATCAGGTCCAATATAATTCAGATAGGGCTGTCAGATATTGTGGAACTGATCTACTTTGGCATGTAGATTTTTGTGAGATATTCCAAAGAGACCATCTCAAATATGACTTTACGCCAGCCTTGAACAGAGGCTTTCTTATCACTAATCCACTGTAGTAATATACTTTTTTCTAGCAGCAAATGTAAGAATGTTATATAACCTTTTATTGGCTGCTGTAGTTATATTTGTACTTGGGATTCCTAAAATCAAAGACATTGGATTCATTTCTAAATCCTTATCAAATATCTTTTCCATTTCACATAATATTTCAGACCAGTACTTCTGTTTTTTTTTTTTACATTTTCTAATGCCCACTTCAACGTAGCGTTACGTGTTGTATTAGAATAAAACAATGTACAACTTTTTAAGTCAAGAATTAACTTTAAAACACTACTGCTTGTTTGCAAATCACTAAAGGGGGTAGGTCCAAATTACCTCTCAGGTATGCTTCAACAGTACACACCTACTAGATCTGTAAGGTCACTGGGAAAACATCTACTAGTAGTAAACACGAAGGAAACAAGGTGAGGCTATAAGCTGCTCAACTGTGGAACAAACTTCCAGATGAGATCAAAGTGGCCACTTTCAAATCTAGACTCAAGACCAAAAACTGTTATCAGACGCCTTTCTTAATGATCAAATGCTGCACTTTACTGTCTTTTGATTGTTTTTATTATCCTTTTATTTATTTTTTCTTTTAACTTACACTTTTATATTCTTTTATTCGTTTTTATCTTACTCACTTTGTGCTTTTTTATCTTGCTTTTATGTATGTAAAGCACTTTGTGTGTGAAATGTGCTATATAAATAAACTTGCCTTGCCTTTTAGCAGCTAAACTGTAACAGATCAAGATGTTCTGCTACGCTGAAGGGAACAATCAGGATTGTTTGTTTACATTGAAGCGACTGACAGCAGACAGCAGTGTTAGCTGACTGTTAATGATGCCTACAAACAAACATTAAACACGGTACACATAGTGTGAGTAGACACCAGATACTATCCCGGGGACTGTTGTTTAGTTATTAAACTAGACTAGTGTGAGTTGTTTAGTTGTTATTAAGAAGTAGCAACAGATTGAACTGAGCGGAGTTAAACTGACAGCTAGCTAACGTTAGCATGGTTAGCATTAAGACGCTGTCGTTGTTTTCTTTACTCCGGACTAAACTCTGAAAGACAGCCCTGGTGTTCAGCAGTCAGTACTCACCAGGTCCTTTGGTGGTTTATCTGGTGTTCTGCCGAACAGCCCCATTGCGACTAACTGAGTTTAAATGCCGAGCTAACTCCACCTGACTGCAACTAGCTAGCTAGCTCAGCTTGTTGGACCAGCACTTCCTGTTCTAAAGCAAGGCCTATGGAAGAGGTTAGGACACGCGTCAAATCTTAGGGAGTATTGCGCATGCGCAGTAAAATCTGACCGGCAATCGTCAAAATTGAGTTACACTGCGCATGCGTTGTTCACAACACAACCTCCCTCCATAGGCAAGGCAAGGCAGCTTTATTTGTATAGCACATTTCAGCAACAGGGCAATTCAAAGTGCTTTACATAAACATTCAAGAACATTGCGACAAAGTGCAAAAGAACATTAAGACATAATTAAAACAGTTAAAACATTAAATATTAGAAAATAAGAAAAAGCTAAAAATAAAAACTATAGGATAGAAGCTAACATAGAATATAACACACAAAAGTAAAAGCTGTAGTGCAGTATAAGATCATTATCTGGTTTAATAAAAGGCAGCAGCAAACAGGAATGTTTTAAGCTTTGATTTAAAAGAACTCAGAGTTGGAGTTGGTCCTAGTTTTCTGGGAGCTTGTTCCAAATATTTGGTGCATAAAAACTGAACGCTGCTTCTTGTGCATGTTTAGTTGTGACTCTGGGGACACTAAGCAGACCTGATCCAGATGACCCGAGAGGTCTAGATGGTTCATAACATAGCAGAAGATCAGAAATATATTTTGGCCCTAAATCATTTAGTGCTTTGTAAACCAGCAGCAGTATAGGCCTTGTTCTCGCTCAGGTCGGTCGGGCTCAGTACGAACATGAAGGAACATTCAGTCCATCTGTTTCCTCATCAAGGAAACAAAGACAAGTGTTTAAGTGAAGATGAAATCGAACCAGACCCACAGCCAATACAATTGTGTTTATGGTGAGCCATTTTAACATGTAAAAGGATTTCACATAAAAAGATATCCATGGTGCATTTATGGCCAGTCAAAACTTTACTTTACTAGTCTTTGACTAGTCAGAATTAAAATGACTTTATGGTCACTAATCTTCCCTGGGCCTATACCAGGGGTCAGCAACCTAAGGCTCCGGAGCCACATGCGGCTCTTTAGCCCCTCTCCAGTTATGACTTTATTCTCTTAATATTACGTCTTTTTTCTCGTAAAGTCCTGACTTTATTCTCTTAATATTATGACTTTTTTTCGTAATGTTACAACTTTTTTCTCGTAATATTATGACTTTATTCTGGAAATTTCAGATTTTTTTTTTCCCTCAATGTGGCCCTAATACTCCGTAGTACATTCACTCACTGCATTAGACTTATATACTATATACTTAGACTATAAACTGTGTTACCTTCATCACAATGCTCAAATGTTTTGCGGCTCCAGACAGATTTTTTTTTGTTGCCTAAAATGGCTCTTTTGATAGTAAAGGTTGCTGACCTCTGCACTAACAGATTCAAAGATAGGCTACCTTTAATTAAGCACATTTAAAGATATCATAATTAGTTGAGTTAGTTAGTTAAATTAGTTTCTAGTTTATATATTATTTATTATAAAGGGACAGTGGGGTCACATTTTCTGACAACAGCCTCATGCGATGCTGGCTCTCTGCGGTCACAGATTTAGGTGGACACAGATTTCGATGTAACACTGACATGGGAGTTTAATTCCCTGTCCGACAGCTCTTGCTTCAATCTTTTTGCCACCCCTTGCAAGCTACAGATATTAATCTGTAACGCTAATAGATATAACTGTAATGTGCACACATCAAATCCTGAAGCACGTGACATTTGGACGGAGAAACTCAACCTGACATCTTTTTTTAAAATGTTTTATTAATTGTCAATAATCAATAGAACAATCACTATACAGGGAAGGTTAATTTTTGTTTTTCTGAACAACACTCACCCGTGACACAACACATCAATCAATCATACCTGACACCAACATACTGTACGCACAAACAGTCACAGCTGGCCACAAAAGACCTAACTGATTCTCAATCATGAGTACATACAATTCAAATTGGAGAGAATACAACACAGGGAGAGTATCCACAAATAAGTCATGAAATGATAATAACAATATATATATATATATACACATACATATACATACATACACATAAATACATAAGATAAGATAAGATATTCCTTTATTAGTCCCGCAGTGGGGAAATTTGCAGTGTACAGCAGCAAAGCGGGTAGTGCAAAAAACAAGATGCATCAGCTAACACAGTAAAAAAGAGCTAAACAAAGTGTAACAAAATATAAACCATTTAAATAGAAGGAAGTATAAAAATAGGAGCAGTATATACAGTATTGACAATAAACAGACTATTAACAAAATTGCACAAGTGGGAAATGATATTGCACAGTGAGAATGAATGAATGAATGAATGAATGAATGAATGAAACATGAAAATACATATACATATATACATACACATACATACACATATACATACACACATACACATATACGTACACATACATACACACACATACATACACATACATACATATATATAAAAATAGAAGAAAAAAAATAATAATAATAAAAATAATAATGATAATAATGAATAAATAAATTAAATTAAATTTAAAAAAAAAGGAAAAAGAAGATACTACTACTGTCTACTCAGAGATTACTGTAGTGGGTTTCTCAAAAAAACTGACATCTTAAATTGAGGGCAAACACGTCCATAATAAAGCCGCTGCTGGTTGTGACGTATTCCACGGTCCTCCTTTCCAGGGGATTCTAGACTTTTCTGTTATCGATTGGTGTTCGGACCAATCACAAGAGGGCACTGGGTGTGACGCAGCCAATCAGCGACGTGTGGGGGCGGGGCTTAGAGAGAATCAGTCGGTCATAGCCGCTGGGTGATGAGAGGGCCGCCTCGGAGAGAGAGGGAGAATCCGGTCTGGACATCATCATTGCTTCCCTGGGATTACTCTGAATGAGTTTGCTATAAACAGCTTGACTTACATAACAGCTAGTAATTCAGTTAGTTACTCCCCTCAGCTAGATTTCTTGTAGATTTTCCAGAGCAGAGGATATAGCTCTCCATTGTATGTATATAGGAGGATAATATTCTAAGAGGTAAATTGTAAGAGCGCTCATTATGTCAGTGGTAGGGATCGATGTGGGTTACCAGAACTGTTACATCGCTGTGGCCAGGAGCGGAGGCATTGAAACCATTGCCAACGAGTACAGTGACAGATGCACACCGTGAGTATAAATATTGACAGTCATCATCATCACTATGAAAATGAGTTTGTTACGCAGTGTGTTTGCGACTGGGAGGCGCACTGGCTGAGATGTGATGGTACATGTAGCAGGGGTGGTGGTGGTGGCGGCTGTGATGAGGCCTCTAGCTACTGGTTTTATTCACCGTCACAGCAGGTTAACGTAGGTCAAAATGTCGCTTAGACCCTTAGAATAAGACAGTTGACATGTCTACTGATGACCACCAACGATGCTGCAGTGCACCTCAAAGTTGACTGAGATGAGCAATTTACAGAAGACAGGATTTTATTTAGATTACATAGCATGTTAATATGTTAGTATACTGTAAGCTGTAGAGGAAAATAAATAGTTATTGACATGACAATATAGCCTACAAGGACCAGCCCAGACAGGGAATTAAGAGTGTATCATTATAGTGATACTATTTTGTGTTATTTATAGAGAATATAATAAATGAACTAATCATTTTGCATGTAGGTTTCTAACTCTGAGGGACATACTGGAGTACATTTGCTGCAGCATCCTGCAAACAGGGATGTGATGTTATTTAGATTACATAGCATGTTAATATGTTAGTATACTGTAAGCTGTTAAGGAAAATAAATATTGAAATGATATGTGCATCTATTATAGCCTACAAGGACCAGCCCAGAAATTACAAGGGTGTATCATAATAGTGATACTATTTTTGTTATTTATAGAGGATATAATTAATTAACTAATCATTTTGCATGTGAGTTTCTAACTCTGAGGGACATACTGGAGTACATTTGCTGCAGCATCTTGCAAACAGGGATGTGCAGCTGGGGGAAGGAGAATGAGCATTGCACCTTTAAGTGAGATATTTTTGTGGCGAAGGTGAAACTAGAGGGAGTGACTTGTCACTGCCAGCCAGTGTGAAATGGATCCCCAAACCTTGTATGACTAGAGGCATTCATCTCTGTCAGGTGGCTGCTAAAAGAATGAAGAGTTTGGGAGGTGATGTGTTTTTTTGGACAGGGAGAGCTTACTCTTTGAAGGTGAACTGTTCTGACTCACTGCCCTAGTTTGTGGTTCTTCCTCAGACTCCCTTGTGAAATTCCCTTAATCGAAATCTGCCTCTCAGCACTTGACATTTGACTCTGTCTGCAGCAGTCAGTCAATTACAGTTCTGCCACATCTTTTAACGGGATTGTTTCTGTTGCAGCCTACCTGATGATTTGCTGATGTCTTTTTCTTCCATCAAGGGCTTGTGTATCTTTGGCCTCCAAAAACCGCTTGATTGGAAATGCAGCCAAAAGTCAAGTAAGGTCCTTCATGGCAGTTTCTGTAATAAAAGCAACATTACACACTGAAATGATGACATAAACTGTTGTCTTTTTGATTATGAGTTTATAATCTTCACATTTTACAAAATAGCCACCATTTGTTCTGAGTGTCCTCTTATTTTAGATCACAACAAACTTCAAAAATACAGTCCATGGCTTCAAGAAGTTCCACGGCAGAGCATTTGATGACCCATTTGTCCAAGCGGAAAAACCCAAACTGCCTTACAGCTTACATAAACTGGCCAGTGGAAATGCTGGAATTAAGGTGAAGCACTGCATGCTTTCTCTCCGACCCTGACTGTATTCTGCTGTTCTTTGATTGGGATGCAGAGATGTCTTGTCTGTAATTCATCTCCAAACAACTCATTGGCTTTATGCTTAATTTACCTCATACTCTCTAGCTTTTAATTAGCCTCGCAGGTCCCAACCGTATCATGTTTACAGGTGCGTTATTTGGATGAGGACAAAGTGTTCACAGTGGAGCAGATCACAGGGATGCTGCTCACCAAGCTGAAGGAGACGTCAGAGAGCGCCCTGAAGAAGCCGGTGGTGGACTGTGTCATCTCCGTGAGTGATGAAGAACCTTTACAGTCGACATCATTCACAAAGTGGTTCGATGATGCGTATTGATTCGTGCTTTGTCTCGCAGGTCCCAAGTTTCTTCACAGATGCTGAGAGGCGATCTGTGTTTGACGCATCTCAAATCGCAGGGCTGAACTGTTTACGGCTAATTAATGACACCACTGCAGGTCAGTGTTCTCGGCGAAATTGATAACAGTTAAAGGACATTTAGTTTGTGCATTTGTGAATAATTGCACTAACCTTTGCTAAGTTTATATGGAGACACACTGAACTCTTGCATGGTATTAGCAGAGAAAATGAACTTCATAACTCCACCAACAGTGGATATCATGGCATTAATATTTGTGTTTGGATTCACAGTGGCTTTGGCCTACGGGATCTACAAACAGGACCTTCCTACTCCAGAAGAGAGGCCAAGAAACGTGGTATTTGTCGACATGGGGCATTCATCATTCCAGGTCTCCATCACCGCCTTCAACAAAGGCAAACTCAAGGTTAGCCTTCCACCTTTTCCCACCTCGATCCACACCTACACCTGCAGCTTTGAATCCCAACTCACTGTCAATTCTGCCGTCAGGTCCTCGCCACTGCATTTGACCTGTACCTCGGTGGGCGTAATTTTGACGAGGCGTTGGTAGATTACTTCTGCGAGGAGTTTAAGAGCAAGTACAAGCTAAATGTGAGGGAGAACCCGAGGGCTCTGCTGCGGCTGCACCAGGAGTGCGAGAAACTGAAGAGGCTGATGAGCGCCAACTCCTCCGATCTGCCTCTGAACATAGAGTGCTTCATGAATGACATTGATGTTTCCGGCAGGATGAACAGGTACAAATTTAAACTTTTCCTCCTTAACTCTATGGTGGAAATCTAGCATTATAAATGTTTTTTTCTTTGTAACCCACAGGGGCCAGTTTGAAGACATGTGTGCTCAATATCTGATGAAAGTAGAGATGCCACTGAAAGTCGTCCTTGAACAATCAAGTATGTGCCTCAAATGTGGTTAAATTTATGAAGTTATATTGCACGAATACTGTATATAGTAAGAATCCACTCACTCCTGTGTGTGTGTTTTGTGAGTAGAGCTGAGCCGGGATGATATCTATGCAGTGGAGATAGTTGGAGGAGCCACGAGAATCCCGTCTGTCAAAGAGAGAATCGCCAAGTTTTTCGGCAAAGACGTCGGCACCACGCTCAACGCAGACGAAGCGGTCGCCAGAGGCTGTGCACTTCAGGTGCGACTCTTCTCTTGACACTAGGGTTGTCCCGAATACCATTTTTTGGGCTTCGAAGCTTCGGTGAGAAATATACAAAGGTATTCGAAGCTTCGCGGCACAGCAGGCTGACATGTTCTTCTGTCTGTCTGTCTCCATCTCCGCCGGTTCAGTATCCGGGACAGTGCCGCTGCCGCACTTCTCTACACACACTCACACACAACGAACAGCGATAATAACAAATAATAATTCATGTTGAATATGAATAATGAATATTGTTGCGGGTTTATTCCTTATTTCATGGGCTATTTGGGGATTTATATGTTATTATTACATACTTATATATATTTTAAAAAATAATTTAAAAAAAGAACGAAGCATTCAAATAGCGATTTGGAGGTTGATTACCATGACAACAGTCCAAGCTTCGAAGCATTCGGGTCATCCCTACTTGATGCTAATATTTTCTTGTTTCGATTCACTGTACAAATATTCTGTAGCTTGTGAGATATAATGCAGTAAATGTGTGTTTATTTGTGTGGTGTGTGTGTGTGCTGTTTGTTTGGGTGTAGTGTGCAATTTTGTCTCCAGCATTTAAGGTGCGTGAATTCTCCATCACTGACGTGGTTCCCTTTCCTATCACGCTTCGCTGGAAATCACCAACAGAGGATGGATTGGGGTAAGCACATTTTATCTCAATTAGCCATATAAGGCAGACACAGTATACATAAAACAAGCCATTCTGTAGTCATTTCTCTATGTGCTGGGTCAGCCAGCTTGAAGATGCAGTATTTGCTGACTTTGTTTCAACAACCTGACTTGGCTTTTCTCTCCTACTACATTTTTTTGTCACAGAGAGTGTGAGGTGTTTAGTAAGAATCACGCTGCTCCGTTTTCCAAAGTGATCACCTTTCACAAGAAGGAACCCTTTGACCTTCAAGCCTTCTACAGCAGCCCTCAGGAGCTCCCCTACCCAGACCACAGGATAGGTAACGCTGCTCATTCTGCCTTCTCAAAGTCAGACATACCTGTAACCCAGGGTTAGGGTTAAGGCCCAGACACATCAACCTGACATCAAAGAACTAGCGGCAATGAAGGCCGTCACCTCACGTCCCCTTTGTTTTGAAAAACCGCCCAAGACTACAGCGACGGCCAGTTAGCACGTACGTTCTGCGCCTGCTTGAGAGGAAATAACTCTCCACACCAGCCGGCGGCGATGATATGTATTCGTCATTCAAAAAGGGAAACCGGAAGACAGAGGACGGCGGATATATAAGCCGCTGTTATGATACGTACATGAAACAAAGCGTCTTTTGCCGACCATTTTCACACCACTCTCACTCACCACTTGGCATCATTCCAGATGGTCTTGTCGTTGGAAAAATATCTGTGTATTGGAATGATCAGATGAGATGAAGATGAAAAATGAAAAGAGCCTTCTGTGTTTTTCCTCTTGACTTTACTTGTTGGCTTGCTTTCCTCACTTCCGCTTCTATTGTCGTGCACTGATTGGTTTAAGCTGAACAGCCAATCAGAGTGATTTATCTCACCGACGGGCTCAGCCGCCGATTCATCATGCTGAATCGGCCAAAAAAACTCAGACACAGACAGACTAGAGCCTACGGTGCGGGACACATTGCAAAAACTAGGCCGACAGACGCTCACCGACGGCCCCAAAATGTCCGACAGCCGATCGTCGGCTTGATGCGTCAGGGTGCGTCAGGGTGTTTAGGGCTGAGTCCCTACAGGGTGTCCTAATGGGGTACTCTCAGGTGGGATAATTGAAGCTCTTTAACAAACGACTCATTTTGTTTCCGTCTGCCACCAGGATGCTTCTCTGTACAGAACGTGGCTCCCCAGCCAGACGGGGACAGCTCTAAAGTGAAGGTCAAAGTGCGCGTTAACGTCCATGGCATCTTCAGCGTGTCCAGCGCCTCTCTGATTGAGAAGCAGAAAGGGGAGGGAGAGGACATGCAAATCGACTCTGAGCCAATGGTGCAGAATGAAGGCAGGCCAGAGGACCAGGTGAGATGATTTTGCCACAGTTTGTTTTGTGCAATCAAAATGTGTTTTTCTACATTTGTCTAATGTACAGTAACTGTTTATATTGTTTTTCTTATTATAACTCGAATACGAATTATTTGGTTATTTATATCTAATCTGGCTTTAATAAAATGGCTGAATGTGTGTTGTGTCTCAGACCAAAATGCAGGTGGACCAGGAAGGCCAAAGCCAGGGGGACCAGCAGAACGAGGACAACAGCTCCAGCAGTAAGGTCAGCTGGACTTAGTCAATTTAAAGATATGCGGATATTTTTTTTAAGCCAATGCTAGTATCCTGTGTTGATATGCAGATATGATACAGACACCAATCTTCACATTTGGTCTTTCAGACGTGCCTATATTGAGATAATGAAGTCACAAAAATGCAAATTCTAAGAAACTGAATTTATGTAAATAGTGCATATTGATGCATCGCTACAAGAGTAATATACAATAATTAGGCTGAAAAATATATTAGTACTAGTTTGGTGAAGTGCCACGTCTATAAAAACTATAGATTTACAAAAGAAATTATGTAAAGACTACAGCCGAAAGACTTAACTGTGTTTTCTGGTTTCCAAATCCAGGAGGGGGCGTCTGGGGAAAAGCAGGACCCAGCAGCGGGGGGAAGCAAGCCCAAAGTCAAAGTGAAGAGTATCGATCTGCCCATCGTGGCCAACAACATTCGACAGCTCGACTGTGACGTCCTCAACGACTTTGTGGAGTATGAGGCGAGTGTGCTGCTGCTGGCCTTTGGAAAAGCCGAGTCATGGTCTGATTGAGATGCTGATTGCCCGAGCACTAATGGATGCAGTGGGATTAAAACCTGATATGTGCTGTAATCGTCCTGTTGTGGTCTGGGATTGTTTCCCATGGTGACAGCTTATGTCTGTGTCAATAGGGCTTTCGGCATATGTATAGCTCTGGGCTTGAAATATTTTTTGGACCAGCCACAAAGGCTGGGGCCTCAGAGCGCCACCTACTGGTCTGCGGAAGTACTGGCATGGAAAAACTGGCATGGCCATTTTCAAAGGGGTACCTTGACCTCTAGATATCTGAATAAAAATGGGATCTATGGGTACCCTCGAGTCTCCCCTTTACATACCTTTATGTCTCGGATGCGGCGACACAAAATGCAGAGGCTTTTGAAACAAAGAAAGTGATGTTGGAGACAACCCTGTACGAGTAAAAGCTCCAAAGTGTGTGGTGAGGAAATATGACCCAGAATAATTTGGATTCATAATGGCAGGCAGTGATGGGTGAGGGCAAGCTGAATATTTATGTGGGTCAGTACACCTGACAGGGGCATAAAACATATTTATAGCCCAGGTGGTCCTCGGACATTTTTAACAATCGGAAGTGGGCCTCAAGTTAGAAAAGGTTGAGAGCCCGTGCTGTAAGGTATTGCTGCTTTTGTTTTACTCCCCTGTGACGTTGTTTGTGTTTTTTTCCTCACAGCATCAGATGATTATCCAGGACAAACTGGTGAAAGAGCAGAACGATGCAAAAAATGCTGTTGAGGAGTATGTATATGATCTGCGGGACAAACTTTGTGGGATCTATGAAAAGTATATCACTGAGGAGGTGAAGGCTGCTTTCTTACATACCTTTGATGACATTGCAACAAGCAAATGATCTACTACAGTGTTAACTTAATACCGGTTTTATGTATGGTCATTAATAACAGGACAGTAACCGGCTGACACTGATGCTGGAGGACACAGAGAACTGGCTGTACGAGGACGGAGAGGACCAACCTAAACAGGTCTATGAGGAGAAGCTGGATGCACTCAAGGTTTGTTTTTATTCATTTCTACTTTCAATTTCAGATGGGATTTTAACTAACTACTAGAAAACCTTTATCAACCTACTGAGGCTAAGAGGCATTTTAAAAGAATATCTGTCAACATTAACATCAGATCTGTTATTTTGCAGAGGTTAGGTCAACCCATTCAGGATCGGCACAGAGAGCAGGAGGACAGGCCGAGGGCTTTTGAAGAGCTCGGAAAGAAACTGCAACTCTACATGAAGTTTGTGGATTCCTATAAACAGAAGGTAAATCCTTTTGATCTAGGGATGCAATGCATTTACACATCTTCTTTAATAATTTAATAATAATGGGATTTATTTTTAAATTGGTTGATTTTGTACAATTCTTTACAAGTATGAATCTTTGTAGTCATCAAGGTCTGAGAAATTGCCAGTGCAATTTGCAGTGTTTTACCTGTGTGATATTTAACACACTGGTAAGTCTGCACATACTTTCTAAAATTGCTGTGTCACATTCATGTTTTTTTTTTTTTTTTTTGGTCTCAGTGACACCCACTGAAATTCTTTTGGATTTGTACATGCAATTTTAGTAATTTTTCTTGTCACAAATTCTCCTCTAGGATGAGCGATACCTGCATTTAAGTGCAGAGGAAATGAGCACTGTGGAGAAGTGTGCGAATGACAGCATGGTTTGGATGAACAGCATGATGAACGCACAGAGCAAACTCGGTATTACTCAAGATCCCATTGTTAAAGTAGCAGACATCATTGCCAAAATACAGGTATGTGAATGACTGTTTAAGATTGAATTACTACTTTAATTAGCAGTGAGTTTCTTTTGCCAACACGTGCTATATATGCTTCTTACTCACCAGGAAGTAGAGGATGTATGCAATCCAGTGATCAACAGGCCAAAACCCACAGTGGAGGAGGCCCCTGAGGTGAACGACCAAAACAGTGGAGCTCATAATGGCCCGACAGCCAAGCAAGCAGCAGAAGGGAAGGGAGATGCAAAGGGAAGCCAGCAGACAAAACCTGGCACGAAAGAGATGGAGGTGGACTGAGATCAGCGTCTGAGAAGCAAACTCTGCAACCATCACCGCGTTTACCACAACTGACCATTTAGACAGTAGAAACATCGATATCTGGGACCATTTCTCAATCATCACCAGTGGATTTTTTTTTTTTTTTTGTGCCCCTCCATTGGACTTTACCTTCTGAGGTTTTTGTTTTCATCCTTATGTGTGACAATGGTGTGCTTTACTTAATAAATGAAAGAATGATGCAATAGATGAAACTCTGATTTTGACGTAAAACTGTTTCCTCTGTACCACACAGGAAGGTTTGGTACTCTTTGTGTTTGCATTACATGTGTCTCATAAGCGTCCAGTATCAGCAGTAAATCCTATCACTCATAACAGAAATACATAGCGCTGTCCAAATATCTGCTTTTGCAGAACTATTAATTTGTATGCAGTAATACAAATTATATGTATTTGTATTTAATGAGTTTGAATTGATGTCCATGTCTAGAAACTGTAAATACTATTTTAGTAAATAAAAGCGGCCAGCATATATAATATATGTACATAAAGAACATATTCCTAGCACAATGGCAATGCTTGATACACCAAATCTCTTTAGTAAGTGATTGGCTGCCTATTTACTTGTTTTCTTGCATTTTTCCACACCTAAATCATGGGATTTAAAGATGGCAAAAAATAAATACATTTGTCTGTAAGACAAAATCTCTTTAGTCTGAAATTTGATTTTCTGAAGTGGAACATGAAATAAATTGGCCAAATCTATACTGTACTTGTGTCTGAGTGAAATCGGGATGAGATCGGGACAGCTCAAAAATGTAGAAAGAGTGGAGATTACATACTGTTACTACTACAGTAGTACTACTATTTGATCTGCAAAAAATACTAACTGAGAGGGACCCTGGTTGCTGTAATAGTGGATCTAAAAATTACACATATCTGCAGAGAACAACTGATGGTCTGTGATTTGTTTTTAATCTCAGCAGGTAAAATTAAGCTTTAAAGGATAATGTGTATGGAGCCCCGAGGTGTTCAAAATTAAATTAATTAGACATTAAGAAATACTAATCATGTGAATAATAACAGATGAAATGTTTAATGCAACTGGGAAATTATCATTATTTTCATCCTGCTTCTTTTAACAATAAGTTTATTAAATAGAGTTTAATAAGTCATTTTTATTTAACTCTAGCAGTTTTATTTCAAAAAGTATTTTTCTCCAAAATCAGTTTTAATTTAACAAAGACATTTTTTACAATTACTTTTATTTCCTAATGCACCAAGTCATTATCAATCAAGACAAACATGGCAGAACCGGTTATGTGATTGTAATTTAGGAAATTAGAGCAGAAATATCTAGTTGCAGCCCTAGATGAAATATTTCATTAGAATGAGCTGAGATAAAAAATTAAATAACTAAATAATTTCACCATGTCATGGTTATATTAAATATTTTGTCTGTATGCCTTCATCTGATTGCTTAGTTCACTATATATTATTTACCTATTTCATTTTGAACATAGAATTAATGCACAACCTATAGGCCTGTGTTAATACTTCAAAAACTAAGCCTGCAAGCACAGCCCTGAATACATACTGTATATACATATACTATACAAATATTAGCTATACAGACACAAACTTAAATGTACAAGCTTGAAAACTATTACCTTTAATCTGTGTCATCTAGAAATATATTATCAAAAATATATATAAATATATTATCAAAATATAAATTTGTTATCAATCCAGAATACAATTCATTACTTATAATGTAACTTAATTCCAATACCAATTCATTACTTACATAATTATCTTAATCATATTCACTATTTGTTATCTTTTCTGCTCAAATTATTATTTATAATATACAATTTATAATATACAATATGCACATGCATTACAACCCGCAATACATACATACATACATACACACACACACACATATATGTATATATATATATATATATATATATATATATATATATATATATATACATACACATACATACCGCACATTGCACTACATGCGCACATTGCATACCACATATACATATATATAGACATATATACATATATACAAAACACAGCATCCGACCATGCATACATTATTCTTTTACCCAAAATCAAATATCCACAATTTTGCATTATTATTTACAGAAAAAATAGGAAGATAGACTAACACAGAATAAATATTAAGTAACCAATAAATAAATAAACAGTAATAAATAAATAAACAGTAACCCCTAAACACCTTGTGATTGTTACACACCCACTTCATCCCTTTACCTTGAGAAAATCATGTCTTTATACCTCATTTTAAACTGGTTTAAGTTTGGACATTGCTTTAGCTCCACATTAAAACTGTTATATAGTTTCACTCCACAAATAGAGATGCAAAAACTCTTCATGGTTGTACATTGTGTGTTTTAAAATTAAATTTTCCCCTTAAATTAGAACCCCCCTCTCGATTAATGATCGTAGCTTTACAGATACAAACTTAAATGTACAAGTTTACAAACTATGGCAGGAATAACAGTAGTAGTGACTAGTGAGTAGTTGTGAGGGACGCTTAAAGGGGGCGTGGTTACTCTTGACTGTTGTCATGTGACGTAGCTGTGACGTAGCACCGAGAATTAACGGGCGGATATTTTCAAAATGGAAGAAGTGTTAAAGTTTTGGAGGGGAACACAAGAACAACATTTATCTTTACTCTGAGAGCTCCTCTACGGACTACCGATGACCCACACCGAGCGAGGATTATTACCACACTCTTACATGAATCTGCAGGACGGAAACCAGCCACGATGAGTGTTTCCATCGGCGATAAGATCGAGGTGAGTTGTGTGTTGTTGTTGTCAGGCTAGCGCCCACGAGCTAACTTCAGACGTTAACGTTAGCTCTGTTTGCTAACGGCAGACTTTAAGGTTGGGGCTTGTTGTTAAATAGCTGTGTGTTGAACACTGTGTGTCACTAGTTAACATTTACAACTTTGATTATCATTTGTCACTAGTTAACATTAACAACTCCACAAAGGAGGACGGTCTGCAGGACAGATAATAAAGCACACAGTGCACTTTCATAGACTAAGCTACTGGAGTTACCTGCACTATAGTCTCTTCTGCACTATACTCATCTTTAACACTCTCTTCTGCACTATACTCATCTTTAACAGTCTCTTCTGCACTATATTCACTTTTTAATAGTCACAGCTGTTTCCCTGCACTATATTCCCTGTTTAGCAGTTTTCTTCATCTCCTTATATTTTTATATCTGGTATATTTTTGTTGTACTTTGTACTACTAAATTTTTTACTGCCTTTTTACTAACATGTTTTGCACTATGGAACTGTGATGCTGGAAACTTGAATTTCCCTCTGGATCAATAAAGTGACTATCTATCTCTCTATCTCTCTATCTATCTATCTATCTATCTATCTATCTATCCATCTATCCATCTATCCATCTATCTCTCTATCTATTACATATTAACGTTTAAAGTGTCAAGAAAGCATTCAATTTGATAAAATGAACGCTAACTAACTGAAACATTTAGCTAACTTTCCCCTCCATGATGAGCTAGTCAAGATGAGGAGCACCTTCAGCCACAGACTCATCCCCCCTCGGCACAACACAAAGCGCCTGGGTCAGTCCTTCATGCTGGTAGCCATCAGGCTCCACAACCAAGGCTGATCCCCATATGAGAACTATGAGGACTTTAAGAATACATCCTATATACACTTACGTTACACTATACATCCTATACACACTTACTTCACACTATACATCCTATATACACTTACTTTACACTATACATCCTATATACCACTTACTTTACACTATACATCCTATATACACTTACTTTACACTATACATCCTATATACACTTACTTTACACTATACATCCTATATACACTTACTTTACACTATACATCCTATATACACTTACTTTACACTATACATCCTATATACACTTACTTTACACTATACATCCTATATACACTTACTTTACACTATACATCCTATACACACTTACTTCACACTATACATCCTATATACACTTACTTTACACTATACATCCTATATACCACTTACTTTACACTATACATCCTATATACACTTACTTTACACTATACATCCTATATACACTTACTTTACACTATACATCCTATATACACTTACTTTACACTATACATCCTATATACACTTACTTTACACTATACATCCTATATACACTTACTTTACACTATACATCCTATATACACTTTACACTATACATCCTATATACCACTTACGTTACACTATACATCCTATACACACTTACTTTACACTATACATCCTATATACACTTACTTTACACTATACATCCTATATACACTTACTCTACACTATACATCCTATATACACTTACTCTACACTATACATCCTATATACCACTTACTTTACACTATACATCCTATACACACTTACTTTACACTATACATCCTATATACACTTACTTTACACTATACATCCTATATACACTTACTTTACACTATACATCCTATATACACTTACTCTACACTATACATCCTATATACACTTACTCTACACTATACATCCTATATACACTTACTCTACACTATACATCCTATATACACTTACTCTACACTATACATCCTATATACACTTACTCTACACTATACATCCTATATACACTTACTCTACACTATACATCCTATATACACTTACTCTACACTATACATCCTATACACACTTACTTTACACTATACATCCTATATACACTTACTTTACACTATACATCCTATATACACTTACTTTACACTATACATCCTATATACACTTACTCTACACTATACATCCTATATACACTTACTCTACACTATACATCCTATATACACTTACTTTACACTATACATCCTATATACACTTACTTTACACTATACATCCTATATACACTTACACAACACTATACATCCTATCTACAACTTTATAGACTGCACATATGTACATATTACATTAATTTATTGTACATACTACATGTATTTATTGACAGACTGCACACACTATGTTCACCCATTCACTCTGTATCTTTTACATTATTGTTTTTATAATGTTTGTATACCTTTACCTCTCCTGTGTTTCACTCTGTTTGCTGATGTTGCTGCTTTGACACCTGAATTTCCCTCTGGGGATTATAAAGCTTCATCTTATCTTATCTTAATATAGTGCTAAGTTAACGCCATTTAGTTAGCCAGTTAGCTTCTTTATCATTTCATCTTTTATGTCCCTTTAACTTGCTATCATTCTTCTTCTTATGAATGTCAGTGTTGTCGGTGCTCTCGGCATGATGTTGCAGCCTCCTCGGTACCGGAGTGTGTGTAACCTTACCCTGTCTCTCCCGGGACTAACTGTGTTGTCCCTCCTCGGGTTGGTAATTAACATGCTGCTTGGATACGGCTCCTCGTCAGCGGGAAGAGCGCCGGGATAATTGAAGGTTTTGGTTGGCCATATGACAGCGTCAGGTGTTGGTGGCTTTGTTTGACAGTTAACGTTTGTTGTGGGAGGATTTCTCCTATGTGAAGTCGTTAGATGTGGGATTACATCCAGCATGTCGGAGGCAAGAGGGACGATGTTTGATCAACTTATTCACTATTTCTTCCTTTCTGCTGACACCCAAACCAGCAGAGATGAGTGTCTATCTCATGCTCAGGAGCACAGGATCGAGGTATCATGCTTTTCAAAGATCCTGTCTGTGATGGGATCAAAACAGAATTCATTTTAAATATGAAATCATAGTCAAATTTATATGCAAATGCACTTAATTGTTTGTATGACTCAATGTTTCTTTTTTCTTTCTTCTGGTGTAGGATTTTAAAGTCCTCACCCTCCTCGGCAAAGGCTCCTTTGCATGTGTTTACCGGGCAAAATCCGTGAAGACTGGTCTGGAGGTTGCTATCAAAACGGTAAGAATCCCACCATTTCTGTCTCAGTCAGTGATATGAGGTAATTATTGCATGCTTTACCTGTACTGTAGACTCTTAACCAACACCCAAGCTGTTTCCAGGGACTGACAGTTGAAGTGTAAACTGTTTGGATTATTACACCTTAGTTGTCTCCCAAGGGCTTCTTGTGGTCCCCCGACTCCCCACAAATGAGGGTTGAATAGTCCTCTGTCTTTGTGGGCGACAGATTGACTATTAGCCACCAGACTAAACCACCCTATAACATATTGCACGTTGATCCTTTGTGTAGCAGGTGTATAATTATCTCTGTTGTTCCCATCTGCAGATTGACAAAAAAGCAATGCACAAAGCTGGTATGGTCCAGCGTGTGATAAACGAGGTGGAGATTCAGTGCCGATTAAAACATCCTTCTATACTTGAGGTAACGTTGGCTGTGGACAACTGATTTCTTGTGTGGCTCATTATTACACTACTAAAAGTCTGCTGTGTCTCTCATATATTTGTTCTCATTTAGATTTTCTGTGACATAAATGGTTATACTTTTTTTATCTATAAAATGTACGATAAACACGAGACAATTCTGTTGTGAAATACAGAACGAACTTACCGGTTTGCCTGGTTTGCAGTTAAAGACAAACAGCACTAATTGTAGGAATTCAATTCAATAGTTTTTGGGACATGAAAATAAATCTACTGTTACAGTTGCTCCCAAAAATCTGTGTACGTCAGCTGTGTTTGAGTCTGCGTTTATGAGCTTTGTGCTGTTGTTGTCATGGTTATTTAATGTGGACAACTTGCCACTACCGTCTGTTAAGATTAACCAGGAGAGCAGGCTCTTTTGCTTTGTCTAGTGACTGGTGGGAATTTGATACGACGTTTCTGGACCACATTAATACAGTCATTTTAGACGAGAATTTGATAGTTTCACCCTTAAGGTCAAATGTCTTCTAGATTTTGATGCACTCATATTTTTTGTGCCTTCTCACTTTGACGTGATAATAAATACTGTATCATATGTCTTTTATTTAAGCTGTACAACTACTTTGAGGACAGCAACTATGTGTACTTGGTGTTGGAGATGTGCCACAATGGAGAGATGAGTCGGTACCTTAACGAGAGGGAGATGGCTTTCTCTGAGGATGAAGGTCAGGCAGAACTATTTCACTCTGACAAATTAAAATTGATAGTAATTGGTTTTGTGAGATTCAGTTTTGCGAGCTGCCTGCCTTTTTAAAACAATTTTTTTTTGTTTTTTGTTCCACAGCAAGACATTTCATGCATCAAATAGTGAAAGGAATGCTTTATTTACACACCCACGGCATCTTGCATCGAGACCTCACCTTGTCAAACCTTTTACTGACGAGCAACATGAACATTAAGATCGCAGACTTTGGCCTGGCCACTCAGCTCAAACTCCCGACTGAAAAGCACTTCACCATGTGCGGGACACCTAACTACATCTCCCCGGAGGTGGCCACTCGCAGCGCTCATGGTCTTGAATCAGATGTCTGGTCGCTGGGGTGCATGTTCTACGCATTCCTGATGGGTCGCCCTCCGTTTGACACGGACACAGTCAAAAACACCCTGTCTAAAGTGGTTCTTGGGGAGTATGACATGCCTGGCCATGTTTCTCTAGAGGCTCAGGACCTGATCCATCAGCTGCTGCGGAGGGACCCCGCCCAGCGGCCCAGCCTCTCTGCAGTGCTGGACCACCCGTTCATGACCCAAAGCCTGCTGCTCAGGACCAAGGAGCTGGGTTTGGGGGATGATGGATCCATGGACAGCGGCATTGCCACCATCTCCACAGCTTGCACCTCCTCCACCTCAGCTAGCAGCAGCAGCCGCCTCCAGAGGAGAACCAGGCACATGATTGGCTCTGCCCTGCCTAACCGAATGGCGCCTATTACAACTCTTCCACGCCAACCCAGCAACGCCTGTTTTGAGAACGGGGACCAGTGGCAGCAGCAGCATCCGGCGGACATTTTTCACAGGGAGGGCAGGAGCAGCTGGGTTCACTGTGGCGACGATGGGGAGCCTCATTCTCGCTACCTGAGGAGGGCTCACTCTTCAGATCGCTCCAGCTCTTCTACGTCACGCCAGGGTTCGAGTCACGCTGAGTTGGGGAGATGCCACTCAGAAGAGACTCTCGCTGGTTTAGGAAGAGTCTGCCCCACGTCCTCCACTCCTCACCCATTTTCAGAGCACGGAAGGCTCCCTTCTCCCCCCATCAAACAGTCACCAAAGTAAGAAGTCTCTCTATGATCGTCTACTCATTTTCATTTACACATTTAATGAGACTAACAGATTGTACTTTCCCTTTCAGCTCTGGGTTTTTGTTATCCACACAGACCGCACATCCGCCAAACTTGCAATTTCAAGACCTGGAGGGAGTTACGAATTGGCTCAATAATGAGGGTAAAATTTATGTTTTTTTGATTATCTGTGCGTATGAGATAGATTTCAGCATTGTTACTTCAGTTTTATCACTCAGCTGAGCTAATGTTCTCATTCAGGGCAACTTTTAGTTGGTTCAGTGGCTTGGTTGGTTGTTATCAGCAGATATACCCTGAGATATAAAGGCTGGTATAGGCTCCAGCCACCCTTGTGAGACTGAATATGAAAGAAGTGGTATACAGCTTAAAAGATCTTAAAATTCAATCAAAACCATCCTGTGTAACCAGGTCTTTACAAACATTTTCTATTCTTTCTCAGCTTCCGGGCAGAGGCCCGCAGACAGCAGCACTCACAGCAGCGGCGGCGGCAGCTTCCACAGCGGCAGAGGACCTTTGGGGGTTCACAATTCCTGGACAGACCAGCCCATGAGCCGAGTTGTGAACCCTCACCACAACCAGCACCACATGCACCACAACCTTCCCTCCAACTCTGACTCGTACAGGGAGAATATACCCGGAGCAGAGTTCCCGCCTCCTCACGGCAGAGAATTAAAGCTCCCTCCAGCCAAACCCAGTGTGGATAAAGAGAAGAAGACGCTGAGAGACATAGTCCCGCCCCTGTGTGCGTCCAGACTGAAGCCTATCAGACAGAAGACCAAAAATGCTGTTGTAAGATATTTCATTTTTAGATTTAACCGTTAATGTTCACTGTGTGAGCAGTTGAGATTATTGTCTTATTCGTTTTTTCTGTTTCCTACAGGTGAGCGTCCTGGACACGGGTGAAGTGTGTATGGAGTTGTTAAAATGCCACAGTGGTCAAGAGAGGGTCAAAGAAGTCCTTCGTATTTCCTGTGATGGTTCGATGGTGAGCTCACTGATTTACACTCTGAAGTATCTCTGAAATGTTCCATATGTGACTAGTAGAGGGCGGTATAACAACCAAAAATGACACAAGGCCTGTGGCATAATATAATATAACGCTTATTATTATCATCTCTTTTAGGTGACCATATACCAGCCGAATGGTGGAAAGGGTTTTCCTGTCCTGGACTGTCCTCCTGCTCCTCCAGAAGATATTCTGATCTGTAGCTACGAGGACCTTCCAGGTATTCTGACGGACGCATCGCACCCAGTAACATCGGCTTGTGTAAGATTACATACTGTACGTTAATTGATTTATTTTTTGTCACAGAAAAATACTGGAAGAAGTACCAATACGCCTCCAAGTTTGTGCAGCTCGTGAAATCAAAGACTCCAAAAGTGACCCTTTACAACAAGAACGCAAAGGTCATGCTGATGGAGAACTCTCCCCACGCAGACCTGGAAGTTTGCTTTTATGATGGTGAGTCTATTGAAACATGTGAGGGAGAAGCTGCACTGACCCCTTTTGTGTGTGTGTCTGAGTTCATACGTAATGCTTCGTCATGTTGTGCAGGAGCAAAGACCCACAAGACGTCAGAGCTGGTGCGAGTGGTGGAGAAGAGCGGGAAGTCGTACACGGTGAAGGGCGAGGTGGGGCTGAGCGGCCTGAGCCCGGAGAGTCGGCTGTACGTGGAGCTGTCTGACGACGGCCACAGCATGTGTTTGTCCCTGGAGGCCGCCATCGCAGCAGAGGAGCAGCGCAGCACCAAGAAAGTCCCTTTCTTCCCCATCACTATTGGCAGGTGAGAGGAACGTGCTGCTATTTGTATATTCTTGGTTTCAATGTTGCCTCGTGTGCTAATTGTGTACTAATTGTGTACGTCGCTCCTCCTAGGAGACCGGCCAACCCAGACACTACGTGCTCGTCGTCCCTGCCCTCCCAGCCGGTGCCTCCTGATGCAGCTTCACCTCCTCAACCTCCACAAATCACTCCTTCAGTGAGTGTCTCACAGCCCTTCACTTCAGGATGTACAAACACATGGTTTAACATTTACACTAAGACGAGATTTGTCTTTTAAATATTTTCAGATGATCTCCTACGATGGTTCTGACTTCACCACAGCCAGCCTGAGTAAGAAAAGCTCCCCGGTGAGACAGGACCTGGTGCAAAACACAGGGAAAGTGGTTAAATCCATATTTGTGCCCAATGTTGGATGGGCATCCCAGGTAATTTAGGAATACATTAAGCTAATATTCTATACTCGGCAAAGAATTGTCTTTGTAATTAAATGATTTAATGTCTGTTTTTGTATCTGCAGCTGACGAGTGGAGAGGTGTGGGTGCAGTTCAACGACGGCTCTCAGCTGGTGGTTCAGGCAGGAGTTTCCTGCATCACCTACACGTCTCCAGAGGGCCGGATCACCAGGTGAATAACACGTCAGAAATGTGCTCTGGCACTTTATGAGCTGGTGTGTTTACAGCTCTCATTAATGTTTGTCTTCTCCACAGGTATAAAGAGAACGAGAAGTTGCCAGAGCACGTCAAGGAGAAGCTGCACTGTCTCTCCACCATCCTGGGACTGCTGGCCAACCCCACAGCACATCACCGACAACCTCATTAACACTCGCTGGTTAAAAAAACAACAACATCCCAGCAACACAGAGCCGGCAGGGAATAGAACGTAGCATTAGAAACCTTTGTACTGTCTTTTAGTTTGGTGCTCATGTAAATATATGTTTGTTTTTTTACATGTACAGAAGACTAAGATTATGAAAAGATATATTTTTATTTTGATAAGCAACCCTTTTTTTGTCTAAATTGGCCTTGTTTGAAAAAAGTTTGTGTCATGACGTTTTTACTTTGTCTCCAATTGTATGAAATCAATAAACATCTGGAGGCTGGGTGGAGAAACGCTGCACTTTGTTCTGCAGTCTTCTATTTGAAATTAAAGTATTTATTAATGACCATAAGAGATCAACTGAATGGATTGAGCAGAATTAAGAGACATTTCAGCTTGTAGTCTCATGTAACAGTTAAAAAGTTGGGGTTGAAAGTAAGGTGGATATTATCCCTCACTATACATAAAACACCAGACATGACAACCAACCAAACTGAATTAAATAGAGCCAGATGAGGTTTCACATGTTTATTTCGCCCTGTTGGTTTTGGCCATTTAATTAAAAAAAAGGTCACAAAATTGTGGATTCCTCTCAATTACAGAACTGATACAAAACAACATACTGTACGGATGTAAGCCTAGGCATATATACACGTACTGTACAAGACACCCAAGAAGTAAACATTCAGGTGGAAACTGGGAGCATGATGACACTGTCTGGGTTGCAGAAATGACCAAAAGGTAAGATTAACCATTTATTTCCCATTTAGAAGCACGATAAGGAGCACAACATAGGACACACTATATAGTGGTGTACACAGATATCAGCTTTAACAGGGACACCATCCAACGCTTTGAGGAGGGAAAGGACATGTCCCCTGAACCTGCTTCTTTAAAGTCTGAATATATTGTTGCTTCATTACACACTCAAATTAAAAGGAGATTAAATAACCTTTGTGGAAATATTCTCATAATATGATGTGTCTAATGGAGAGCAACTTTCAGAGCATCATTGGTATTCTTTTGTCCCAGAGAGATGCTGGTGAGATGGCTGCGCTGACACTATTATTTACGATCACAGGGCGAGCAAGAGGACAGTCGGTTCCCTCGGATACTGAGGGAGGAAATAAAACAGCGAGGAGGAGCTCTCTGGGACAAGAGAAAAAGGAGCAGGCTCAGAGTAATGCGAACAATCTGCAGGTTGGCACTCCTTCCCACTAGATGCTAGAGGGAGACAACAGCATCAACCCCATCTGTCCCTACCTGTACAACCAGACCCAGCATTTATTACTATACCTCTAGTAAATATTATCCACTGTTTGTTCAAAAACACACCCCCTTGCTTTCATTTCATTTATATAAAACCTTTTTTTCCCCATAAAATCTCATAAAATAAAGTTGCTCTTAGTAGATATCAGGACAAAGATATTAACAAAATTGGAGTAAAAAAATCTCACAGTGAACACTGGGAACAAGAGCTGGACTGTCTCCCCCCCCCCCTCCACTTCCCCCTCCAAATGATTTTAACATGTGACACAAATACAGCAGCTGGAACAGGAGGCAGAGGATTTAAGCTTGAAGCGAATGAACCGACTGGACTGAAGGTTTCTTTGACTTTAAAGAAAAGTGCTGTTAAGAGTGAAAATAAATCAAATGAGACGTCATAAAGCTGAACAAATTCCTCAATCATCTGGAACCGTTGTCATTTTAACGGAATCAGAATAATTAATACCCAATTAGTGGATATTCAAAAGACACATTTACCTTGATTTTAGTGGAATAATATAAGTTTTTTCTGATTAACAATTCTCTGCAGGCCCAAATCTGTTGATAGGTCAAGTTGGCCTCAGGAGAGTAGTTTGCTCACATTACAGATACAAGCATTGAAGACGCGTGGAGAAGTCCGTTTACGGAGATTACAAACCCATGAAGTGACGAGAGAGAAATCTCACAAGATCCCACTGGAATTCTGAAACAAAAATAAATCATGGAATTCTCTGAAAACATCCCACAAACAGGAAACGGAATGTGATCCTCGTCTTCCTGCACCGGATCGACTCAAACTGGGACGCGGGTTTGTTTGTTGAACACCTAACATCCGGCATCTGACATACAGTAAAACACTCAAACACCTATAAACATTGGTGCAAACAATCATTAAAAAAAACAAAAACTTGGTCACATGGTCATGGAGATTTGCTTTTTGAACCTTCGAAGACCTCCCTACCTCTCGGAGTAAATTTGATGGCACTCGGAAAAACGTAAACGGCGCACCCGTTTGTTCAAACTAACAAAACCCCAAAACGATCTTGTCATTCATGTTCAGACTCGTCATGTCCTCTCTGTCGCCAGTTGGCCACAGTCACATAGCAGCCTGGGATCTGTGGAGTAGTGTTCAAATGCCCAGCCACCTTTTCTCCCCCTCACTTTGTGCGGAGGAGTCAGTGGTGTTGATCAGAATACACACACACACACATCACTGGTCCGTCGTGATATAAACGTACCTGTGAGTGTGTGTGTGTGTTTGTTAATGTGTGTGAGATACAAGGGATCATACATTGCACGTCTAGTGGCACATCTTTCTCCAGTCCTGATTCAGCCGTTCCCATTAGCTACCTCATCTGGACCCTTTCATTACAGAGAACTCACACGAGAGAAAAATAAAATCAGCTATTAGGCAAAAGTTCCCAAAAGTTCACATTACAGTACTGTTAAGTCTCATTAGACGAAACGAAAAATACAAAAAGGCAGAGAGAAAAAAGCTTACACTCAATCACCATCATTTTCAATAACTATATAGGAAAAGGTTTGTTTTTTGATTAGATATATTATCATCATTAACATCATAATTATTATGATTATTATTCATTATTATTGTCACCATTGTCATCCGTTTTTTTGTTTTGTTCAGGGATCAAACGGAATGGGGGATCAGTCACTGGGAGGACGCCTTGGTAGCTATCGTGGAGACACAGTGCTGCTGGAAGTTGGGGGACATGGCCGAGTTGCAGCCCAGTCTCTGACGGGGGCCCTTCAGCCCTCCGTCAGCCTCTACGATCCAGGGGCTGCCGCTGGCCTCTTTTCCCAGCATGCTGCAGCAGCCGGGGGCCGGCAGGGCGGCGTTGGGTACCGTGGTGCTCACCGGCAGGCCTTTGGGCTGCTCGCTGGCGGGGGCGAAGTCCGGGTTGTGGCTCTGAAGCACGCTGGTGATGTGGTTCAAGAGGTCATTGAAAAACTCCGGGACGCCCTCGTAACCTGAGAACATGAGGGGAGACATCAAATCAGTCAGTGATAGCATCACAACTGTGCAAGATGCAGTCACGAAACTTTACAGATGTGTAGTTGAGATCAAAATGAAGGTTCGAAGATGTGTGCGGTTCGAGCAAGGGCGCCGGATGTAGCAGGGAAAGAAGAGGGGTCCAAGATGGTCTCTAGAGTTAACACAGTGACTAAGACGCTGGTAATGTTTCACCATGTGTGTGTCATCATGGCAAAATGTGGTTCTGGAGTGACCTACTGTAGCTGACACTACGACAGAAGCGGTTTCGAGAACTTTGCCTGGTGTTTATATTTCTGTCTGTGATTTTGTCACCAAACTAGCTCATGTTTTGACATCAAACAGAGTTCAGGATTACACAGGTGACATTTATCACCACAGAACTGGTTGCACAAAGGAATGCCATCACTACGTCTCTGTATTTAGACAATGGCACCAGAAAGAGTGACACCTGAGAACCAGGTCACCATAGATGACCTTATTAAAAATTAAATTCAGCCCACCCTTGTGGATGGATGGGAGGCTTCACCTACCAGGGAATGCATTGATGTCAATGACGGCATGTTGGCCTGTTTGGTTGTTGATGATGACGTCGATGCCAAACAGGGACACGCCCAGCGCCTGCCGCAATGACCTGGACAACTCTCTGATGACATCGTCACTGGGTGGTTGAGACTCTCCCTCTACGTTCTCTCTCTGAGGTAAGCATAAAATATTAAAGATTATTAGCAACAAAAAACTCAGAAAAATCTCATGGGATAGCAGCGGGTGACACCGCGGACGTACCGTGGTCAAGTCTGAGGACGACTCCGGTTTGGAAACGTTGTGGCTGTTGAAGAAAATTGCTTTCCTGTCTGAAAAGGAGACAGAGGAAAAAAAAGGTTAGGCTGAATTTTAAAAGAGCTTTGAGCTACATGCTTTCCCAGTGCAGTCATTTATAATACATTCCTCATCTGTGGCACTAGGCGGCAGCAGAACTTAACTGGTTGCACAGTGTAATGAGGCAACCAGAGCGTCACTAGATGAATGTCTTTATTTACTGATTTCAACACAAAACAGAAACCTGAACCTAAACCACCCTGGTGTGAAGTCTCTTAACATTTAACCCACTCAGTCATAACCATGTCATGTTGAGTGTTCACTTACGAACAAAACAGCGTGTAAAGTTGTTTGCCTCGCACTACGCATTTTCTTTGAAGCAATGATAAATGTGACAGGATGAACTTCAGAATTTATTGCCCCTTCTTTCTTTGTTATCATTGTAATGATTAACATTAGAGAGTGTTAGAGGGAAGGAAGAGGGGCGGGGGGTGAGGAGGGGGAAAAGTAAATTCCATCACTGTCCAAATAAATATGCCCCTCGGCTCGTAGAGGGTCGCGGTAATGAAGTGTTAGGCAGATGGGCTCGTTGGTTCCCAGACTGCATGAACAAACAGCAGTTTAACTGGACAGAAGCATGGCGAAGGAAGGAGGCTGCATGGGACGGAACATCTCTCACAGTTATGTTTAAGTTCTTTCCAAACACTAACCCCCTACCTCTCTTTATCTTCATACCTCACTCTCTCATCCGGCCTTTCCCTTCCACTTACAAAACACGACGTATAGCTCCGGGGCTGCAGAGCGATCTAAACGCTGTGCAGATGCAACACTGTGGTATGTTGCTTTATGTGTTTGACAAGGGTTGTGCTTTTTTCTCCTGCACCGCTCAGCATTCCAGGCTGAAAGCAACCGTTCTCTTCTGTACTGTTACACAAAGCAGACGACTACACTGACGGTGAAACTGCTTTGCGTGAGGGCCTCTACTGTATCACATGCAAATACTGGAGTCGGTTGTGCCCGGGGACAACCCTGTGTTCAAAGTTGCATCATGGGTAAGGCTTCTGACATGTTTATGGAGAAAAACACCGCTCCTCCTCTGTTTATTTTTCAACAGTACCAACAGGGCAAAACTCAATTGCACTCTGCTGCATCCCTTAAAAGGGTGAATAGGTCCAATCACAGGGACTATAAAGCCATTTTATGAGCTCTTTTATTGGGTTATTTGGAAAAGCCGTGCAACTTCTACAGTCTGGCCAGTGTGGCGGTTGTCCCCGCCTGTCTCTCTCTCTCTCCGCCTGTCTGTCTGTCTCCTCACCTGCTGGTCCAGCAGGGAAGTTCTTCAGCGAAGGTCTCTCCACCACGGTGTAGGAGTCTCCCACCACAAACACCTTGTAGAGCACTGCGTTGTGGTTGATGAAACTCTGGATCACACAAGGGGGCTTCACGTCCTTCAGGTCCTCTTCACTGAAGATAATAGCCATCTGTGGACAGGGGGACACACGGTTAATGACACGCCTAACCACATCAACAAGTCTAGTTAAATCCTAACTTAATCAATGCAGTTGGGTGTGGAGGAATGGAGACTATTTGGTCAGCCCTGACAGGGGGTATTGATTTCAGCTGACACACAAAAGACATATGAGGTACAGCACTTTATCTGATTATGTTGTTTGGACTTGAGTTAAATGACAACCCTGTGACAGGACAAGTGTTATTGCTCTCACAAAGCAAAGTGGGGAGGGTGTGAGTGACCTCTGAGCTCTGTGGCTTTTTACCTCGTGGGAGTTGGTTCCATGAGCCACCCGTGTTTTGCAAACTGAGGAAGAAAGAAAGGCCATTTAACAAGGTAACATAACTTACTGTAAAGCAGAAATGAAATATCAGCAGGGGAACAAAACAGCTCACACTAATTGCCTTTTTATTACACTGCACTGACAATGAACATAGAAATGTGAGACAGGTCAGTTTACACGACAAAAGTTCAAAGTACAATCAGCGGTTAGCAGTACAATATTTGGTTTAAATAATGAACATGGAGTGTTAGATTTGGAGTCCTCAATATCTAGAGGACGACTGAGGTAAAAGACACTTACTGAAGGGGAATGTGAGTCCTTGCATCTTGATCTGCTCCAGCACATCTGGGCTGCAATCCGTGTTCAGGACCATGAAAGGCGGAGAGCAAATCCTTTCATCTGATTAAAAAGACAAGTAAAAGAAGGTGGAGGGAATTGGGAGAGTTAGAGACTCCTAATGTCTTGGAAATTTCAGTTTAACAGGGAATAATAATAATAATATAAAACGAATAAATGTCAGAGATTTTTGATAGAGAGCGGGAGAATTACACTACGGCTGCAAATAATGATTATTTTATTTATCAACTAATCTGTTAATTCGTTTTTTTAATTAACTGATTCCCTGATATATAAAATAAAAAATCACCATTTCCCAGAGCCTAAAGGTGATATCTTCAAGCTGCTTGTTTTGTTTGACCAACAGGCTAAAACACAAAATATTTAATTTCCAACGATATGAAATATAAAAAAATGATTGTCGTTGATCAATTTTCTGTCAATCAACTAATTGTTTATGTTCAATTTACACCCTTGAAAGCATTTTCATCAGTTCACACAATATACTAGTAATTACAATAGACCCTTTTCACTGCAGGCATTTTTGGTGCCTTCAAATGGGGTTGTGTTTACCGTGTTCATGAGAAGAGTCAATATGAATGCCCCCCTCCTCTTGTCCTATTCACGACCTATTAAGTGGAAAGTTTCTGAAAGCTCTGAGTTCACGACTTGTGATGTGTTTGTTGGCGTTGTCAGAAATGGAAGAGGCCTTGGAATTACATTTTTCGGTGCATAATAAGTTAACATATTGTAATTTTAGTTATATATTGTTTTTCTTGTTAGCACCGCTTGAACGCCGAGCACTTCGCGTACACGACTTCCCACGTTGTAAACACGAGCTCACGAGTTTCATTTGAAGGCACCATTTGACTCGTCATAGTCGGAGAAGCACAGGTGAAATTGATAATGTCAACGATGGCTCAGCTCCATTAAAGCCTCTGAACACACCACACAGGTGTTCTCAGTTATTCTGGCTGATTAGACCTCTGTGCCAACGACTATAGAAGCAAATAGAGGACAGCCGCTGCCGCCATTCTGGACTGAAAACGCTTATTATATTTATAATATTTTATTGTTTCAACACAGTAAGGTAGGTTACGACAATAGAATAGAAGTAATTTTGTTTTACTTTTGTACGGCACTTTTTTAGGCGGACGTTTTACTGGTGTCCGGTAGTCGGCAGACTCCAGATCAGCTCTGACTGGTTGTTTTCCTATCGGTCTGTGACATCCTGCAGATACCATTAGGAGCATCGGAGGACACACAGGCACATGTACTGTCAGGATATAGTGACCATTTAATAGATATTACTTTTTTTTAATCATATTTGCTCCCTTTCAACCCACTGCAGCTTTAATGTTATTAAATGCAGCTGTGCTGTTCCTCCTGTGACAAGTCAAAATGTCTGCTGTAAAAAAAAAGGTTGATTACATTAGTGGACATAAAAAAAGGAAAGGACACAACCTGCACTGTGATCCAGGTACAAAAGATGTAATTTCTGAATTGGTACAACTATCACTGCACTACTTTTAAAATAGATTGTTGGTATAACATTTAAATTGTCAGTCTTTGCCCTCTGGTGAACGGCTTTACTGGATAGTGATTCATGTTCCGGCGTACTGTGTCAACTGTCCACAATGGTTGTAGTGATCTCACTTTTACAAGTTTTTCCTGAAATAGCAGCACTTGAGGCTATTTGTTGTGTTATCATCCATAGCCTAGTTAGAAGAAGATTAATGGCAGCGCATCCGACTGTAGTCTGAGCAAAAAATGCTCAAAGACCTGTTCAACGTGGGGGGGAGCAGATGATTCTCTCACATATGCAAAAACACCTTATTTAATTTGGCTTAAAAACTATATTTATATTTTATACTTGCGACGGGTTTAGACAACAAACACAACGGAGGCCATCTGAGGCCCCGGGGGGGACAAATGACTCCTGTTCAAATAAATAAAGCAGAGAGCTGCCAAGCCCTTCTGCTCCTCCCGAACGGCACACACAGACGACAGGGAAATGCTGAAATACAGGAAGACCCAATCTCATGAGGAACTAGAGACAGGTCAAACCAGCTGAGGACATTACAGAGTCATCAGATGCATCACCTGACTGACAGGCGTGATTGACAGCTTGCTGGAAGCCCAAACAGCAATCAAAGCAGGTGCAATTAAGAGGATATAAACTCAGCTGTGCATTCATTCGACATAATTGAGGCCAGGACAAACACTCACCCATCTCCGTCATGTTTTTACAAGTTTGTTTACATAATATTTTTGACATCACATCCTGTGGCGGCAGGTCGGTCAGTTCCGATAAGACTGAAAATAACAAACATCCTGCAGCTCCGTCAAGCTTCACCATATCAGGGGCTCAGGAGGCATCTATATTAATGTTCTGCCTTCTGTAATTTCCCGTCTACAGTAGGTACATGGGGGTGATAAGGCAGCTGGTTGGAGATAT
Source organism: Sebastes fasciatus (assembly GCF_043250625.1). Lineage (NCBI taxonomy): Eukaryota > Metazoa > Chordata > Actinopteri > Perciformes > Sebastidae > Sebastes > Sebastes fasciatus. The sequence goes on from NC_133809.1 coordinate 17,347,468, forward strand.
CACCACAGGAAATCAGTGAGGGGGCCAAACCAAGAGCTGGCAAATTGCTAATGACAAAAACACAATAGAAACACGCCGGTCTTTGTGTGCTGTGGGCCTCAGCGGTGGCAGGGCTCTCTGCTCCCGCTAGTGCTGAGGTCAGGAGAATCTCATTTGCCTACATTAACTCCAGTGCTGAGTGTTGAACTCTGGGTGTACGGCACTGGGCCCCACAGACATCTACAGCTCCCACAGAAGCAACATAGTGCAGACACACACAAAAACTTTTGGGGAACCCCACAATGAAAGCTGTTGCACGAGGCAAAAAAAATAGATTTTCAAAAGGCCCAAAAGTTATCACAGAAACTTCAGCATCAAGAAAGAACCAGCCACAGCTGCTGCTGTGTGAGCTGATAAGGCTGCACACTCATACAGAAGTCCGGTGTTTAGGATCCTCTGTTGCCATAACAGGGCTGCACGATGGTGTAGCGACTAGGGAGACGCATCATTGAGGGATAACTCCAGCTTATTGTTGTAGTTTCGGCTAGAGCTGAAACAAATAGTCGATTAATTGATTGACAAAAAAAGTAATTTGCAGCTATTTTAATAATTTATTCATAGTTAAAGTATTTTTTTTAAAGCAAAAGTGCCAAAGACTCACTGGTTGCAACTTTTTAAAATATGACTATTTGCTGGCTTTCTTTAGTTCTCTAGTCTAGGACACTAAAATAAATATATTTTACTCTAGGTATCTTTCACTTTTGGACTGTTGGTCAGACAAAACAAGCAATTTGCAGATGTGGCATTGAGTTCTGGGAAATTATAATGAGCCATTTTATAGTAATTAATCAATTGGTTGAGAAAATAACTGGCCTATTATTTGATAATGAAAATAATTGTAGCATTGTTACAGCCCTACATTGTATCTAATTTAATTAACATCTAGTTAATTGCTGGGATTGGCTATTGTGGCGTCATTGCTAAAAATAAAAAGTCCAACAGAACAATGAACATGAGCAGTCAGGTGATCATACAGGTTTTAAAGAGGACCGTCTGCAAAGTTACAAAGCCCAAAGTCCAAAGGGAGTTCCTCTCCCCACAGAAACACTGCTCCTGAACTGCCTGAAATGCCTTGCTTGAAGTCCCGCCTTACTGAATACCTGCCTAGCAGCTAATTTGGCACGCCCTCATACAAAGCTAGTTAGTGCGGAGCTGGAGCGGAGTCCGGAGAGTTATGTTTGGTTGACCAATCATAACAGAGTGGGCCAGCTGACCAATCAGAGCAGGAGCTCAAATGAACTGTGCGTTCCAGTTCCCCTACTACCAAACTATGTAGTATACCAGAAAAACATTCCCCAAAAATATGCTAAAAAATACCAGGATGTCCTACTACATCCGGTCGCATTTTGCAGTGTGCAAACCAGTATGCTTTTCTGGCTATTCTGAACTGTTTTGAGGAAGGAGTATGTCTCAATTATATGAATACTGCATGCAGCAGTATGTACTTTATAAGGGCAGCTGCAGTACGTACTTAAAGTAAAAAGAAAAAGTATAGGATTTGGAACGTAGCCAGAGCGTTTCAGACAGAGGGTGAAAAGAGGTGCTGCAGCATGAGAAAAATAAAGTGGTTTTTGAACATCAAAGCATGTAGACATGTTTTAGTAGAAACCCAAAATGCACTTGGGCCTCTTTAAAGAAAAAATATGCACAGCCAAACTTATCTGAAAGAGAAAACTAGGATGTAAATATTTATTTTGCTTTTATACCGAGCATCTTTGGCCAAGAAAATTCCTTCAGGATGAATAAAGTTCTTTCTTATCTTATCAAACTGTATGTTGTAAACATGCATCAGAGTTCACAGATTGACGTCCAGGATTAACTAGATGAGGGATTACGGACATTTCAGGTGCAATCTCTTTTGGTTTGATATCTAAAAAAAAAAAAGGGGTTAAAAATAATCCGGCTCAACTGGCTTGTTTACAACCCGTCTGATCGTTTGACTTTTGTTGTTTCACATTTCAATATCTCATCGATGACTTTGGTGGATACAACGTGATCATAACTGATAGGAATGAGCACCACAGCTACGGAAATAAGACACAATAACCCTTCAGTATCCACCTTGTTGTTGAGCCCTCCAGCTAAAGAAGTGCTTCATAGCAGCTGAACATGTGCTTTGACCACTATGTACAAAACTAATTTCCTAACAGGAATCGTTCCTCCTAAAAAAGGAATACATCTGCATCTCAATCTGTTCAAATGTTTCTATTTTTTGCTGTTACGTGACAGACGAACACAGAATAGTCCTATTCTCTCACACAGGCAGATACTTGTTCTGCGCTCTATAACCTTTCCATGTGCAGCTGGGTCTATGCCAGCGTTGGCTCTGCAACCAGTCACTTTTGGGCGCGGGAAGCCTGTAGGGTTACCCATCAGTCATCTGTGCACAGCCACGCTCATCATGCTGCTGTTATTTTACTAGGACAGAAATAGCAGCATAATGTCTTTCAGAAAACAGTCTGGTAGGGGAAAAACATCCCCATTACATCACCGAGTTCCCAAAGACTGATGGGGCAAAAATTTGTCAAACAAAAAACCATCAAAAGAATCTAAACCTTGTCAAACGGAAAAACATTTCAAGCTTCGAGCTAAGGATTTATAATAAAGAGACCGGGGAACGGTGGATAAGAGAGTGTGGCCAAGTTTGTAATAGCGTGCATGCTTGGCTCTGGTTGACGCTTTAGGGATAAGGGGGTGAAGAGGAGGGTGGGGGGGGGATCAATCTCTGGCTCTGTCTAAACACTGCATGCTCACAGCAGACCCAGCGGAGCCGAGGACGACGTTTACGGGACTCCTCCATGAGATGCTTTTTAAATGTCATTATCCAGTTACACTGCTGGTTTTTTTTTTGTTCCTCTTCTTCTTTTATCTCATCGGGACATCCGCTGCATCCCCCACCATCTGTCCGCTCTGTTACATCATATTCATGTCTGCAAATAATAAATAAACTCCAAACTTATAGGCAGCGACTACGGCGTGCCTGAGAATGAACAGAGAATAAATTCCATAACAGGCCTGTTATAACACCTAAGATTCAGATCATATCTTCCCTCTGGTTTCATACAGTAGGTGCAGAGAACGACAGAGAGCCAAGTTACATTAAGCTTTATAAAGTGTGGTGTTGTTTAGGTGGACGGCTGAACTCTCCTGTTGCTATTTGGAGCTTGTTTCCTAGAAACCCCGGCAGCATCCTCTCTCGCTGCTCTTTCTGCATCCCCCCCAGAGGAAAGGCTGCAGGATTTTCAATATTTTAAATTGAACTCCAAACACGGCTTTGCTCTGAGAGTAATGCAATTCTCAATATCGCGTTCTAAGAGGCTTACGCTCCCAATTACAATTATGAGTCGTGTATTTGAAAAAAGGAAAAAATGTTTTCTCACAAAAGGTAAATCCTAATTTGATGATAGTCATCATTTAATGATTTTGACAAAGCACTGTCATACACCTGCAGCCATGTCTCCTACAAAATATGTTCCCATACAACTAAATTGCATTCTCAATTACAACACAGAGAAATTAACTCATTCAAACCCAAACTGAGTTTTTTCCCCCACCAGTAACAATGCTTGTCTTTATGCCTTCAATAAAACAGTATCTCATGATGTAGAAAAACTTTTCCAGGGTGATAAACTACAGTGTGCCTTGGATCATTTTTGAGGGAGACTTGCATTTTGTACTTTTTGGAGACCATATTCCACCCAAGCGATGAGCCCTTCACAAGACCGAATGCATTCTCAACTAGAATGGGACTCGGAGAGCGCAGACCTCCGCCCCCCGCCCTCCTCTCCGTTCAGCTTCAGCTTGTTCAAACTCAACTGTAATTAAGTTTATTGAGTTTAATGTGAAAAAACGCAGAATCTACAGTCGTCGTAGTTGTATGGGAAGGTAATATTGTGGGAGATATGCTGATACCTAACAGGCTGGAAGTCTTTTACTCTAGTTGGGCTATCCTGTCTGCCCGCTTGGCTCATTGGACTTGCATGAGTGTTTTGGGTCTTAAAGTGTCTCAGTGTTTGTCTTCCTCATGCTGCAACTATGATTAAATATTGATCACTTGCATAAACGGGACACTCGTTCTGTTGGTGCTTGCAGTGGTGTGGATTAGTGCTAGCACAGGGACCTCGAGACAGACTGATTAATAAACCCAGAAAGGTTTCAGTTTGATCCCGAGGAATCCCGCTTGTATTCGGGGAGAAATTCTTTTGTCCTGAGCTGGAGAGGAAAAAGCTTAAAACATCCGAGAGAGGATTTGTTTTACACAAGAGTTGACTTGACGACGGTTTCTGTCTATAAAAACAGTCCGAGATATCAAAACTCAAACATACACAGGAACCACTAAGTAACATAAACAGTTACCTTGCTCTGGCTCACATAGGCAACACAAGTCGGACAACAAAGCGGCGCCAGAGTTTCAATAAGCACAACGATGAATCAGTGACACTGATCCATTAGCGCTCGTGCGCGGCCCTTGTCTGGCTATTTTCTATTAAACATATCGTTAAGATGAGCTAATTCTAAGTTTATATCAATTCAAACAATTCAGAGCATAACAGTTATGTACTGTGACTGGGGCTATTTAGCATTGAGAGCCCACTCGAGTGATAAAATAAGGTTTTCTAGAGAAAGCACGAGCGCACCTCAAGTGCTTCCTCCTATTGAGTACTATTCTGAGTAATGCAGACTGAAGCATGGCAGGCTCTCTGTGGCCTTTTAGTGCTGGGTTGCCTTGGCAGCTGCTCCAGGACTCCATGGCCTCTGCTGATAAGGAGGAGGAAGTGACTGTGTCTAAGAAAGCAAGGTAGACTTTCCACACTCTCACACTATCTTAACCTTAACCCAGTTTTTCTGACTGAAGAAAGTACATTTATCCTCTGCCACATGCTGTTTTTTTTCTACAATCACAGTGGTGTGGTGCAGGATTATAATGGCTTACACTCCCATGTTCGTGTCTGAACCAACCACAGTTGTCAGGGAGGTTTGGTATGCAGGCCTAAGTGTGAGCAGAGAGCCCCACTTGCATTAATGGAAGCAGAGTGGTGAAAAAAAACAAGCTTCCTATAAATGCAGCCAGTGAGCCATCTTCCCCTTCAAACCTAATACACACAGTAAGACAGAGTGATGCAGCTTATACTCTCTGTTACGTAACAGCCATCATGTCTGTTTGGATAAAAAAGACGTCTTCTCGCGGTTCTATTTTAAGAAACTAATGACACACAACGACATGCTGAAACGCCTCTGATCCGTTGCTCTGCCACCAGACCGCGGCCCCTCGCAGAGTCATGAACTGATCTGTGAAGTAATACTTAAAAGGTTTATGCTCCCTGCCTGCCATGTATGGGGTTAAAGGAAATGTGGATGAGTCACAGGTGTGTTTACAGTGTGTGTGTGTGTGTGTGTGTGTGGGTAGGGAATGTGCTCTTGTCGTCAATGCATTTCTCTGCTTCCAGCCAAAAGATATCTCCTGCTGATTAGTTTATGGTCTCAGTGACAGAGGAAGGTGTTGGACTGACTCAGAGGCAAGTTCTGATCCATCAGTGAGAAACCCACACAGAGCCAAGTTTATACTGGCTTCAGGCAGGGGGTGGGGAACGGAGAGGTGCGTTTGTCGCGTGAAAGGGAGGAGAGGAATTATGATATCAGCTGGCAAGAATTAAACATCTGCTCGGAAGCATCGAGTAACATAATTCAGGAGGGGAGGCGACAGCGCCGTCATATGTTATCCATGTGTCCCCTCTGGAAGTGAAGAGGAAAGCCAGAGAAGCAGCAGCAACCACGACTCGATCCTTTTAATAACATTAGACGTGTTACGTAAGGCAGAAAGCAGTGTCCACGAAGGGCAACAGTTCCTTTATTGTTTTAGACAACTTCTGCTTTTATATAATACTGAAATACTGGGAGAGGAACAGAGACACTAATCATGTTTACTTAATTTTAACCCATGACATGTTGTGTAGTGACTCGGATCACGCTGTGTGTTGCTTCTTGTCACACAGCAAAGTGACACAGCAAAAAAAGGCCCAGACACACCAACCCGACATCAAAGATCTAGCGGTGATGAAGGCCACCAGTGGAGTTGCCTCACGTCAAACACACCGCAAAGACAACAGCCGACAGCCAGCTACCATGTACGTTCTGCGCCTGCGTGAGATGGAATAACTCTCCGTAAGAGCAGACCGCAGTAGTCTGTATTCATCACTCAAAAAGGGAAACCGGAAGACCGAGGACTGCGGATATACAAGCCGTTGTTATGATACGTAGAAAAAAACTAGGCCAACAGACGCTCACTGACGGCCCCAAACTGGCCGACGGCCAACTGTCAGCTTGGTGTGTCAGCGCCTTAAGACAGGGTCAACAAAAGCTGAACATTACAGACTCACGAAGGTAGAATTAATTGCAGGGATTTTGTATTAGACTGCGTTAATTTAAGACGTGTGTACCAAATACACTGTGTGTAAATTTGCATGTCTGCCGAAATAAGCGGTGGTGCTGAAAGCTTTGGAACGTAGTGACGACTTGTGTAACCAGACAACACGTTAAGACTGTTATTGTGAGCCAGGTAGTGAGAGGGATATGTCACCCAAGTTTCATGAAACATCTCACCTTGCATACAGCTCTCTATCCTGTGGATGAGCTGGTAGGACTTGCAGCGGTCCAGCAGAGTTCGGATGGCTGGAAGGGGGTCCAGGACGATGGTCTCAGGGTGGGCGTCAATGTAGTCCTGAAACACAGAGACGCAATGTTTTTTAATTACTTATCTTTTACATTATTTATGTTCATATTGGGGCTGTCAAAGTTAACGTGATAATAACGTATTAACGTATATTCTTTTAACGCCACTAATCTCTTTAACACAGTAATGCAACTTGCAATTTGTAGGTTGTAGCTGGTTCAGTTTTAAAGCTAGAGTGAAGATACTGATATCATACGAAACTATAAAACCGAAGGAATCCATTAGTACCAACCATGTCATACTAGCTTGTCGCGAAGGAGGCTAGATAACGCTCAAAACTTACGCTAAATTTTGGAGAGGAAAAACTGGCATGGCCATTTTCAAAAGAGTCCCTTGACCTCTGACCTCAAGATGTGTGAATGAAAATGGGTTCTATGGGTACCAAAGAGTCTCCCCTTTACGGACATGCCCAACCCTACATAACCCTAACCCTAAACACTTTAATCGATTGACAGCCCTGGTTCCTATTAAAAAAAAGAAATCAGAAAAGAAACGTTAAATAATACAAAGGTCTGTCCATTCCTGACTTGGTTATGACCCGCTACCCAACCTAAAAGGTGCAAGTTGAAGCATCTCCTCAGATTGTTTACATCTCCTACTGCAACACTTGAAGAACGATTATTCAGTCAATCCTTCTTCTATCAACAGAAAACTAAACATCAACGAATTTTGATAAACAAAAACTGCTAAATAGTGAATGACATTGGGGGTTTAGGACTGTGAGTCTGATAAGACAAGTTATCTGAGGACGTTTCCGTGAACTCTGGAAATAGTGAAGGTAATTTTTTCTCTATTTTCTGGAACTGTTTAGACTACACAATTATTTTTCTGATTGATCAGAAAAATAATTGACGGATTAATCAATAATGGAAATAATGGGAATGAGGGTGTGTTACTATTGCATAAAATATGCACACCAGCACATAGTGGCTTCACACCACAAGCAACCATCTGCCCATGACACACACACAAATACATCCATACAGATTAGAGATGTTAAACAAACATATTGAAGTACGCAAACTACAAATACAAACACTGAGTTGAAGGGTCAACACTCCTCACTTTGTATATGTGTGTGTGAGCTACTGAGAGCATGAGATGTATACCAGCGGGCCTGTGTAGGTTACATCACTACATCTCTGCATGGCCGGCTGTTAGGTCAGCGTGAGGTTTGCTATTTTACATAACTGCACTCCCCTTCTCTTCTCTTGTCGGCTCTGCTCTGGCTCTGTCCCCACACCACCTCCTCTCCACTTTGCAGCTCTCCATGCTCTCCATCTCTGCTCTGTGGATTTTTTTCTGCCAACCGTCCTTTCCCAGCATTTTTTTTCCTGACTCACAAACGCTGTCAGGTGGAGCTGGCTAACCCGCACATTACACAAACAGCCTGCCCGCTCACACCACGGCTCCACTGACATACACGTTTGCATGAAATTAAACGCGCGCGCCAATGCCAGACATCAAAATCCCATTTGCAAACCGACTGTCATTATTCATACACACACTGACACATGCAGCGTGTAAACAAATGCCTTTGCGTTGACAAGGAGGACCCATCTGTAGGATTTGCCCGGATCTAACGGGCTGATTAAAGCCAGTTGAGCGGTTATGTAAGGCAAACGTGCTTCTGCCAAAGAATAAATCCAAACTAATCTTCCAGGAGTTTAGAGGAATACTCTGCTGATAAGGACTGTCACTTGCTGATTTCTGCACCTCAGAAGAAGAAACGCATTTAAACACAGACAAAAGGAGGAGGTGAGATAGAAATGAGCGCTGGCTTGCAGGTGTTAGAGAGGAAAAGAGCCAGACGTATGTCAGTGTGGGTGGAAGAGAGTGGGTGTTAAAGGCTGCACATTTTTTCTGTCCGTTTTTCCAGGCAGATCTGTTTCCATAGGGAAAATCAACCGTTCAAAATCTCAGAGAATATGATCAGTAGAGGATCGAATCTGTGCTACTGGTGGTAAACCACATCTGTGAAGCCACAGGCCTCAAACCTGATGTGCAAAATAATTATTAGCACTTATATGAACCACACCCTGAAGAATGTGATTTACCACATCAGCGGTTTTTCACAGGGAAGTACACTAGGCTAGAAACTTAATCATGTTTGCAGCAAGATAAACAAAACAAAAACTACTTCCACAAGTGTTTATAAATGTTAATAACTGCTTATAATCCCAAATGTAATCGGTGTATGGCATAACTTTCCATTTCTTTCATTACAATTTTTAGGTAGCCGACAATGCCATAGATGCTGACAAAAGACACAAAGGTCAGCAAATCAATAGTTCCTTAAACCACAGCCTCCTACACAGATTACTACATTATCTATTTATTATCACGGTGCACATAATCATGCAGCTCTAAAGCCATGCTAATGATATTTGTCCCAGGTCCGCTGTGCACACGGCTCACACGGCTCACACCTCAGGCCTCTGAATCACCAGAGCGCATCCCAGCCTGACATTTTGTTTGAAATGAAGAGGTATTTTAGAGAGGAAGGCTTATTCCCTCCACCACACAAAAGGTTATTTACGACCACAGCTGTGTCATATTTGAAAGAAACCAACGCTTATATCTCAACGGCAATGTAATCACAGATGACAGCTGTGTTCAGGTAAATAGCCAGAACTAAAGAGGACTGAGCCACAAAGCGGAGCAGCTGGTTTACCAGCTAATACTTGACCCAATCTTCATCTACATACACAAGCTTTAGTTGTGGAGTGAAAGAATGACAATGTTGGACTAAAACCACCGTTCCTCTTCACTGAGAGAAGCCTGCCAGGTGGTTTGGGTACTTGGTATGACAGGGTGCCATCCTTCAAAGATGTAATGTTCACAGCGGACTGGGAGGAGACCTTTAGTTCGGATCAGGACACACTAGGTGCCCGAGGATCCCCTATGAAAAGCTAAAGGATGTAGCTGGTAAAAAATGAGGTCTATGCTACCCTGTAATCACTGAGCTGCTTAAGAAAAGTTGTCGGAATAATAAAGATTTAGAGGTCAACAAAGCCATGAACTGCTACAATTAGTCAAAGGGCCTTGCAGTAAAGTCACCACTGTTCTCCTAAACCATAGTGTCTTTCAGAGTCTTTGATTCATTAATTCATTAATTCATTTAATGAATGTTTAGTCTTTAAAATGTGAGAAAGTAGGCACGATATTTGGTAAAGGTGAAATGTGTGTCAAAATACCATTTTAATTGAAATATTGTGGTGCTGCAGAGATGCCCTGGCTTACACATCATATTCTACATCTTTGTTTGGGTACAGATCCCTGCAAAAAATCACACCACAATCACTTTAATATGTTTTTCAATCAAAAATGAGAATAATTATGTAAAAATGATCAATCCTTCTAATATAGAAAATCACATCGCAATTGCAATATTAGTCAAAATAATCACAATTAGATATTTTTTCAAAATCGTCAGCCCTAGTGTATTGGTATATAAACAGAGAAAAGCAGCATGTGTGGCCTTTTTTAATTGATAAATGACTCAAATGATTAATTTATCTGAGCACATCTTTGTCTTTGTGTGTCTTTGTGTGTCTTTGTGCGTCTCTGCGTGTGCTTGTGTTAGGTGAGGCTCTGAGTGTAGAGGTCAGAGTTCACGTCTAATGTGCCTGAGAGAAAACATAGTAAGCTGTATCCTGTGACACTGAAGCACATTGAAGACACACAACAAGAGATGTGTGGTGGTGTTTTGTACCGACTACTGTAAAAGTTATAATTTGACATGATTACAATTGTTGCCATCTGTAGAAGGTGGGGATCTATACTTTAGTAAGTTTATCTAGAGCACTTTTTGTCACACCGATCTTTACATAAAAACAAGGTGTGTGCATTGGCTTCAAAAAGGCCTAGCCCTAGAGGACCATAAAAGTGTGCTAACACAGCCGCATGTTAATATATTGACCAGCTTCTGTTGTGTAAGTGATTGCTCCACACCGACTTCCTGTTTGTCTTTCCTAATTGAGCAGTCAGGAACACGTTGACGTGACGTTGATAATGATTACAGCTCCTCTGAGTCATTCAGAGGGAGACAGACAGAAAGACAGACAGAAAGACAGACAGAGGAAGAGCAAACCAAATTAATTTTCACACCATCTATAACGGTGCTAGATTAATGCACACACACACACACACCAGTTTTCTGAAGTGTGTTCACAGTGCCACATTTGGAGCTGTGACCTGCTGTCCATGTGAGATTTTTCTCACTTCAGGAAGAACAAGAAAAACTCTTTAAGAACTTTCAGTTACAGCATTTAAGTCTCATGAGTCACCACCATATGCTCAAATATAGCTGCTTTATGTTCCTGGAGCTAAGTTAAGGCTCGTTGGCTCGTCTGTTTGATTCCTTGAACTGGAACATTTACATGTAAACATTAAATTCTGTCATCTATAAATGTTTATTGCTGTGCTTCGGACAACACTATCCAGAGCTTCTGCACTTTTTTCTTTATTTCAACTGTATCTGAAGAGCTTAGCTTATGTTCCATATCATCTGTGCTTTGAGATCTATGAACATGTTTAGCCACAAAACCTTCTTTTTCATTGAACAATGAAGTGAAAGTTCTTTGATATTAAGTGTTGTCTGATGTCTGGTACTACAGCCACATGTCAGTCAGTGACAAACCCTTTGCAAAGCCCGGCCCCACCGCTGCTACTGCGTCAAGCCATCAGAGCTACCATAGACCCCACGTTGTCACTAACTTCACTCCCTGCATAAATATCTCGCTAATTTTTGGGAAAAATGAAAAAGCGATTTCAGAGAGAAGCAGACAGAAGTATCTACAATATGCGATTGAAGGATATATCCAAGATGTCAAATTGATTAAGCAGCGAAAACAGGTTAAAAAAATAAAGACAGAAACTAAAGCCTATAGATGAGAGTGTAAAAGTGAACCACCATCACCTGGTGATCGAGACAGAAGACAATGAAATTAAGGAACAACACTGTTCCTGTAAAGCCGGGGATTCACTGTAACAATGGTTAAAAAGCAAAAGCAGCATGTGTATACATTCAGTATACCTTCAGAAACTAGCGTCGCTAACGCACTCTACTAATGTTATCTCCACAGGTTTTTACGTGAAAAAGTAACGTTATAGAGATGTATATATCCTTCCACTCTCTCTGGGTAACAAGTATCACTATCACACATGCCCGAGGCACAATCTTTAACCATGACTAGCTTGAAATCCACAAAACCAGCTTGAAAATTAAGAAAATCTGAAATGATTGCATGAGAGTCTATGGAGCAGAACGCTATGATTGGCCAGTCTGCGTTCGAGGGGCGGGACTTAGCGAAGGTTCAATACCCCTCTCTACGTGATATTATTTTTAAAATAGTTTTTAAAAAGATATTCTTCATACATTCCCATGTCAATGTAAATTGTGCAATTATATAAATATTTGTGGGAGTTGTGCACATTCATTTCAACAGGCCAAGTGGAAATTATCAATTTCATTTGCCCCACTTTCCCAGACCTCAGTAGTGTTCTTCATATCACCTATAAATACTCGGGGGGAAACGGGGGAAGACAAAGATGCATACCTGTACTCTTTGCACCAGCAGCACAGCCTGTGAATCATTCTGGTCAGCCTCCAGGATGAGGTCAGTCAGTTTGTGTATGATGACGTCCAGAGGACCCTGCTCCTCCAGAGGCTGGCTGAGGTCCAGCTGAGGAGAGAAGGACAGCCATGGGTCAAGGGTTATAGTACAAAAACACTCCTAGCCTCAGGCATTCATTTATCATATTTAGAAATGGTTTACCACAGCAATCATCCATAAAAACACATGGTATTTTATTTAAAAACAGCCGAGAGTGTCTTTTAGTTGCAAAGCATTGCCTTTTGTTACTTACTGCATTTGGCACATCATTCTAATAAAAAGGTTAAAATCTTCAATGAAAATGATGTATATATAATTATATTATTCTCCCATAATGCCATGTAACTCTATTACAGAATGGTACCTCTATATTATTATTATTATTATTATAGTATTTGATTGATTCATAACAGTCAAATAACAATCTATGACACTGTTGCCACTCTCTTTTGTCTCAGGCAGTTGATGGGGAGAACACTATTCATACTAAATCAAAAGCATATTCTCACAGGCAGTATGGCAGGTTTTTGTCTAAAAGAAAAAAATCTATTTAATTCCTACAGTTTGTTCAGGCCTCAAGTCAGAACTTGCCAAAATTTCCCCACGTTCTCCTTAATTGTCCACAAATTATTGCTGTCTGCAGTTGGTTCACAAAGTCAAAATTGTTTCCCTTTCACCTATGGTTTAGTCACCACATACATCTAATTTGCATGCTGAAAAAAAATCCAAGAGGGAAGTTCATCAACAGCCAACCAGGAAGGTAGCATTGACCTGGCTCCCTTGACAAAAAGCCAATGGGATTTTTCCATTGGGTTTTGGATTATTGTAGATAATAAACTCTGTGGCAAACACACGTTTATGATACTTACATGTTTTGTTCAGTAAGATAATCTCCACTACTTTTATGATTTTTAAGTGTGAATGCAATCGCCAAAAGTAAAAACACTAACGTAAGGCTATAAATGAACTACACCACGATCACATGAGCGTGAGTATAAACAAAGAGGCTGTAAAGGCGGACGGGTCGGCGTGAAGACGTGTAGCCTCATTTAGCCACTTGTTAGCAACCGCCTTTTTTAAGACACGTAAAAGCATCAAAATTCCAAAGTGGGATATTTACTGACGTATTTTATGTCGTAGAACAAAATGTTAAAATCTCTTCAGCTTGTGTTAACCACAGACCTTATTTCAGGCATCTAACCAAAAACCCATCAGCCCTTTGGTGCATGTCATCCCCTCTCTCCCTCCCCCTTTCAAAAACTCTTTCTCTATCTGTCGATAGAAAATATTTATCTCTCCACCCCTTCTCATAGGAAACAATTCTAAATCATCTTCTCCCTCCTTTTATTTATAGCTCTAACTTGCAGCCAGAGTTTATGTTGTATTTGTTTTTAATTACACCATCAGGATTTATTTGTGGTGTCATCTATTTTACTCTGAGTTACAAAACTTTCTCTCCCTCTGGCCAGACCTCCAGTCTGAGCTTATTCGACAGCCTCTGAGAAAATGCTAAACTTGCATTTCTTTTGAAGTTTACCGCAGCCGAAAGACTGACTGCGATGGCCAAGTAGTTCACAAGTAGTCAAAGCAGTTCTCCAAGTGTGATAAGACTTATGTAGGTCAGCGCTCAGACACACACACACACACACACACACACATACACACACATACTACATGAGATGGAGGAGAGATGCTATAGGCTTTAGCAACCAATGTTGAGTCCTCTGCTGATGAGATGGATAAGTCCAATTCACAAAAGGGCTATATATTCTGGCTGAACGTGTCCAGTTTGTTGCGACAAAGGGAGTCGAGTTACGTTTGAGTGTGAAAGACCACTTTTAAAGGCAGGGTGGGCGATCTTGAGAAACTAGTACACTAGATTTTTAAAAATGATACAGCCAAAAAAACAAGCCTAGTGTTGCCAACTCTTTTCCAATGAAAGTAGCTAGCAGCACTAGCTCCAAAAGTCCCCAACACTGACCTCCCTTCAGGCCTCCCTCCAAAGCCACTCTCCCAAAATTATCATTACGAACATTAAGATATCATAGTGAACTCAAACAATGAACATGGCTATTGATAGTACTCACAGCTTTCAAGCTATCAGCTTGTGGAAGACTCCGGTGACGCACGCAGGTAAACAGGCAGGTAGCCCGTCCAATAATTACATTTGGGCCACATAAAACGATTTGACCGGTTTATTACAGTCCTGCGATGGCCACACATACTGGATTTATTGATTTTTTTGTCTGAGCAACTGATTTATTGATTGCTGTCGGGATGTAATGAGAATTTCAACTAATATAACAAAAGATGTTCCTAAAATATTTACAAACCCGCCTTGAAAGTTAGAAAACGCAAGGCTGCTTGGAGCTGTGCCTCCTTTTTTGTTGCTACATAAAGGACCTTCTGAATTTGAGAGGCAGGGTTGTGTGAAAGGACAGACAGACTGTCAGAGACAGATAAAGCAGCCTTCAATACGTGGCCAAGCATAATATTACTGAAAAATCAATATGTTTTCTAACAGCACTATTACAACTATGGTAGCCTTGATTTATTTTATTATACTTGGGACAAACACTGTGACAAATAATCTAACAGCACATTATGACTCCTTGAATGTGTGAAATGAATGATGGGACTAAAGAGACACAGTGCACCTGACACCAGAGCAAACACAGCAACACTGCACTGACAAGACTGTGTCAAAAAGAGACAATTGTTTTGGTTGGAGTACTCATTAGTTAATCAGCAAATGGGGATCACCTGATCTCTACAGACAAAAGACAACACATGTACAAAGAAGCCAGAGCCGGGCAGGACCCCACTGTCCTTTGTGCTGTCCAGACAGTACGCAAACCGAGAGTGAACACACCTTAGTCACACCGGTGTGGATCAATGCAAGAACTGTAAAACTGTACTGAGTTTCAGTTGGTTTAGGGTTGGCCGCAGTCAACCTGTCAGTTAAGCTAACATTTCCTGGTTAATAATTGTGAGAAGTGTGATGGATAGATGACTAATTAGCGTACCCTTGGTCCTGCCCTGAAAAGTCAATTGCACAGAGTGGTAAATCTGTTAAATATCAGTTGATTTATAGCATGTTCTTTGCACTGGGTGGGTTCACCAGGAAGAACAAATCACATTAGGCAAGCCCTTGTTATGACAGAGGTATGTTCATTGTTTTCATCACAATCTGGCATGAAATATGGGCTTTTTCTGTGTTGACTAGGCACAATCTATACTACACATCATACAGTCTGTGTGTCAGCATACTGTGCACAAAGAAATGCCAACACGCCCTGTAATGTTCAAGTCAAGCTGCACTTTCTTAAGAGCTCATTATGCACTATACATCAACACGGCATGTCTTTCCCTGCCCATCTTAACACTGTTGGATCTCATTCTCCTCCATGCTCCATTCCTCCTGCCTGTAGAAACACGCCCGTCAGCTCAAATGTAATTCGCCAACATGAGCTGCAAAAGTTTTGTACAAGGCAATGAGGATGAAAGTTTCTGGTGACTCTAGAAGGTTTGCAAGAATTGACACATGGACAACATTTTCAAATCGAGTACATCTGTAGTAGTGTGGCTAAAGCCCTGTTCAGACCTGGCGTTAACATGCGTCTTGGGTGATCCGATCACAAGTGGACAACTCTCAGTACGTCTGTTTACAGATAATAATACACTTCCCGTGCCTACCCTGATAGTCTATAGCTATGTAGCCTATAGATATGATATATTTTAATAAAATACAATCGTACTGACAGGAGACAGTAGTGCACTGAAGCTGTTTCCATGCTGCGAGGCAGACAAGCGCTCGCGTCTGCCTGTCTATTCACATGAGGAGCACAGTGAGACCCCGCTGATCCAAGCGGGACGTCAGTTGAGTACGCGGTCCTTAATGTGGCCTGGGACACATTCGCGTACACACTGTTAAAAGAATGTGGCCATATGTGGCCCAGACCACCTCTGAATGTGGTCTGAGCAATCGAATCTCAATGCGTCTTGAGTGTATTCACACCTGTACCTAGACTTAGACTTAAGGGCGGGCTGAGCTTAGGTGTCAGCGAGATGGTTAAAATCCTCTATCACAGTATATGTAATTTTGTATTTTCCAATATTGCAAATCAAGTGCAAAATCTTGGCAATATGCCAAAATGTTACTTAATTAGCAGCAGAAGCTACTGGAGAAGACAGTGTCTTATTAAGTATTTATACACTAGACCGCTGTGGATGAAAAACGTATGACGCACTGTCTGCTGGATATGTCAGATATTCAGGCCTCAACAAGCAGTTTTAGGACGTGATATGCAATGCTGCTACATTGACAATATTCGTATTAGAATCAACCAGTATGATGACTGCATAAACTAGAAAGGTAAGGCCCAGGTTGTAAAAAACAAACTCCAGACAATTTGGTGGCTCAGCAGTCCAGCTGGTTTATCAGGAATCATGTGGCAGACAGAGGTGTGGCATATGGCAGATGCGTAAAAGACATAATCCTGCTGCCTTGACCTTAATAGCACTGTCTTGGTAAGTCAACACTCATAAAATGTGTTGCCACCTGTGGATAAACTATCATAACACTCAAGGCAGCAGTGACGGGGCCTCAGCAGTGGCGTGAGGTACAGCAGGACAGTCGGTAAAAACCGGAGCGGTCGCTTTTCTGTATCAGTGTCAGCGTGGCGGAGCCAGGTGGAAGGGAATTTGCCTGTACTCCGCTGAGGCATGGCTTTTAATCTCTTGCTTACACAACACAGAGGGCCCGTCCACAGCCTGGCCCCTCCACAAAAACAGGACTCTACATCGTGGGGGTCAAACACCCACTGGCAAAGACACATCGCAGAGGATGAAGCTCTCCTCTCCCTGTTGCGCAAATAGAATGACCCTTTGCTTTAGAGCTCACACAGAAAACCCAGCAGTAAAGTCACTGATGTCCTGCTAAATGCTATAAGCAGAAATGTCAGCTGACGTCTTTGCGAGTCCCTCTGGGACTGAGTGCTAGCATTGGGCCGTGGTGGTGATGGACAGCACAGAAAACACGCTGGATCCTGGAGGGAGGGGGTAGGTCAGGGCAAATATGTTTTCAGCTTTGATGTAGCACCACGGTGGTCCCAAGCTACACCCCCAGGGATATCTCAAAATGGTGATTTAGAGCAAAACAGCAGAGACAGAGCTCACATGTGTACTTCAGTTTTCAACATAATTGTGTACAAGTACAAACTGTATCAACCGTTGTTTGCAGCAGTTATTAGTCTCTAACCGTGGCGAGGTTTTGCCATGGTGCTGCTTCATCCTTTAGATGTCTCTTTCTAGTTGCCCTCAGCTGGATCTAATCTCACCTGGCTTTTCGCTTTGTTGTCAGACTAGCCCAGAGTGCAGACAGACATGTGATGAATGATTTATATTGTATGGCGTGCGGCACTCGACACCCTAGTGCAAGAGAAACATATGCGTCGGAGACAAACCGTGGCTGCTGGCCACATCTCACATGAAGTACAAGACTAAACATGAGAGGGGATCAACATGACCCTGAATCTCCAGCCGAAAAACCATATGGAGGGTCAAACTGGGAGCTCATTAGGCTAATGGACGTCTCCTCAGCATCCCTGGAGTCCTCACTGGACTGGAAGCTTATCAATGAATACATTTATAATTAAGATTAACTATTTATACATGTGCATGACTAAAGTGACTTGGCAGGTATCTTAAGAACATTTTTAAAAGACGTTTTTGGCAAGTGGGGGGATGAAAAAGAACTACTTTAGAAGGAAAGAGACCTCTACCAGGTCTACTGAGAATGGCTAAGGATATTTAGGGAGATAAAAGAGTCACGATGGAGTTCATCTTAGTCACACTGATGAATATCTCATTCATCATCATCTCCTCCCTCAATTCAAGACTCCTAAAACAAAAAACTAAATAGTAATTTGCAAATAATCTGCTTTCTTTGGATGGTGGTACACTGGAAGGCCAATAAATACCATCTAAACACAATCTCTTATTTGTCAGCCTCCAAAAAATCAATATGTGGGTGAGATACAGTAGGACGCCGGAAATTAACTTTAAATTCCAAAGCACTTACCATATAATAAAAACCGTAACTCAATAACTTTATATGGACAGCCCACTCAAACGATGGCCATTTGCCGTGATGGGTTCTCTCTCGGAGAGCGAATATTGCCTTCCTCAAGGCCGAGCCCGGCGAGTTAATCCCATCAGCTCTGTGATACAGACGAGCTAATGTACAGAGCTCATGAGAGGGCGGCTCTCATGAGCTCAGGGCTAAAGGGTCAGTATTGATGAGCTGCTGCAAAATCGCTTAGAGGAGGGAGAGGAAGCATGAAAAGTAGAGACAAGGTGAACGTGATAATGGGTCACTTTAAAAAAAAAAAAAAAGAGTTCGAGTGGAAAGATGCTGGAGGCGAAAGGAGCAATTATACAATGCCAAACAAAAGAACCATCTGTTCTGTTTCAGTTTTGTCAGTCCTAATGCGTATACATGTAGATGGTTTTCCCACACTAGAAATGGAAATATAAAATGAACTCCCTGGGGCCGCCGGATTTAGCAAGGATCTGTTCACACAGGGTGACGTCATAACCACTATCAACCCTCTGGAGGATCCAACCTCTTGTGACAGATACTATATATCGCTAGGTGGAAAGGGCAATGTGAAATATTTATATGTCATTTTGACTTCTTTTTCAAATATTTGATTTAGTAGATTGTAAGACTGCATCTGATAATTTTCTTGATTCATCGATGAATCATTTTGTCTAAAAATGTCAGAAAATAGTGAAAAATGACCAACACATTATCTCGAAAACCCAAAGTGACATCTTCATGCTGCTAGTTTATTCCAACAAAAAGAAATCCAAAAACCAGAACCCACTGGCTCTGCAGATCAACTAATTGTTTAAGCTCTAGTACACAGCCATTATTCCAACAAATCTGTGTTTTCGACAGATAACGCATAAGTGAATTACCTTGTAATAAGACATGTAAACAACATGAACTAATGGTTTATTCTGCCTAGGGTTCATTTATCTTTGGATATCCAAGGTTGAGTTGTTATCGTCAAGATCAGCTAGTGCGTCGGACCACGGGGGACAAGGTTAGGTGATTCAATAAATCTGCGGCTATGTTTTACTCCAGCCTTCTAGAGAAGGTTAAAAAGACTAGATATCCACATAACAGCAACACTCCCACCCACCCCTAAAGCTTTAACAAAAAAAACATGAATTAAACATAAACACTCCAGCTGAACACTTAATCTGCAATGAAACACATTTTTCATTTTGAAGTAATAGTAGTGCCGGACAAGTTTTAGGGCTAAATGTTTTCTGTGTTATGTGCCACCACTTCCTTTCCATGATATCCCTTTATTACCATAGTTACGAGACATACAGGAGAAAATATATAGAACAACAATGTTTAAAAAAATACATAATCTGGCATTAGAAATCCCATCATTGTGCAAAATATCAGTCTAAATAGAAAGTCTATGGGTTGCTGGGCTCAGACTTCACTAGTGCAATAGGAGAACACAGCTTTGTACACAGACTTGTATAACAAGGCCAAAGCATTACAACGGCTACCATTATCTTCGCTTGTGATGCGGCCGTGACAGTACAGGCACTGACTGGAATTGGGTGCATCCCGGGCAGCCGAGTCACCGGTGTGAACTCAAAAAGACCTCTGGGTGTCTGAGTAAACGGAGCTTTCTCAATTGGCAGCAACAGCCAAACTAAAAAAAAAGACAGTTTAGGCTGATTTGTAGGAGGGAAAAAAAAGTGGGCAACAGTAAGGATGCACCGATATCGGATCGGATATCGGGCCTAACTGACTCAAATAGCTGGATCGGAGATCTGTGACAATGGGGCCGATCTATTCAATTCAATTAAATTCTATGTTTATATACTATATACATTATAGACTGGAATTTTAATTCCTGTTTAAGTTTTGACCAATTTGTTGCTGCATTAAAAGGTTGACAATTGAATTGTAATTCCTGGTAATTTTTAACATATTTTACCAAGTTTCTGGTGTATGACTTATTATCTTAATAATAATTCAGTTAATTTATATTTATGTATTTATTTGTTATATCTTGTTTTACAAAGTTAGGTAAGCAATGTTTAACTCAAGCCTGATTTTGCCTTACACATAAAAGAATAATCCCAGTTACTTCCACACAGTGAAGCATTCAGCTTACTAATTAAAAACTGGTATCGGATTGGTACTCGTATCGGCCGTAACCCAAAACCCAGGTATCGGTATTGGGACTTAAAAAGCCAGATATTTGCATCTCTAGGCAACAGGTAGTCCTGGAAAAAGAGTTATGGGGACGGCCAGAGGGCTGTTCACGTCCCTTGGTACCCCTCGCTGAGGGTTTTCTGAGGATCTACTCTCCCAAGAGTGACTGAATGCACAGTGGGAAACAAAGCCCTGCTTACTTTGGGACTATTCCCAGGACAAGGCTCTTTCTGGGTGTGCTGATATCGTTAGCACAGCGAGAGGAAAGAAATAACCTCAAAGCTAAAGGGGAAAAGCCCCCCCCCCTCCAGACAAGAGACAGCATTAAAAAAGAAAAACAGAGAAAAGGTAGGATGATTTCCTCCTCAATTGCAGAAAGCACTTGTCAACACTGAGATCCCAGGACTTAGTAACAATTGTTACTATGCAGCTGTATATGCTGTGTTTACTTACTCAATGTAATGTACTGTGTCCAATATCCATTAATGACAGCCGTTTTTACTTCCCCGGGGCCTGTATGTACCTGAACATAACTCAGCACGCCTCTTTTACTTGAGCTAAGTAATTATTACTGGAGATAGACCATTATTTCTTTTGGTACATCCACATTATACAGAATTCTAGGGCTGCAACTAACGATTATTTTCATTGTTGATTAATCTGTTGATTATTTTCTAGATGAAACGATAAATTGTTTGGTCTATAAAATGTCAAAATTGTGAAAAATGTCAATCGGTGTTTCCCAAAGCCCAAGATGACATCCTCAAATGTCTTGTTTTGTCCACAACTCAAAAAATATACTGTTTACTTTCATAGAGGAGTATTTAAGAAGCTGGAATCAGAGAATTTTTACTTTTTTTTCCTTAAAAAATGTACTCAAACAGATTATCAAAATAGTTGGCGATTAATTTAATAGTTGACAATTAATCGATTAATTGTTGCAGCTCTACAGAATATCTTACAGTGACTGTTATTAGTAATCTGTAAAGAGTTATAGCTGCTCACATTTATGCAATTTTACATCATAAAAATATTGCTTTTGGTGTAGGTGACTGATGTCAGATACTGTGATTACTTCTACAACTACTACCAAGCTTTTGAAAGTTTCAACCACACACACCGAAACACTCTCACAGAATGAGCAGCCACTGCCCCAATTAGATTCCTCTGACGTACAACAGAGTTTATAGAGTTGTGCTGAGATAAATTGCATCACAGCTTAACAAATGAACATGGCCTGGTCTTGTAGAATGGCCCTGATGATGCTGACAGACTGAAAATAGCAAGACTGCAATTACATCGGGTATGTAGGAGGTAACAAACTCCCAGTAGATGTATGTGTAGTAAATAGTTTGGCTTCAACTCTACGTCAAGGCACTGAATCAGAATGAAATACTGTCTGAGAAGGGATATACAGTACATTTTTCGCAAATATTTCCCAACTAAAACAATGATCGACTGCTCAAAAACAGTACCATACAAAAAAAAGTCGACTTACCTGAACAACTTCTATTCCTCTTTTCCTGAAAAATAAAACAAAAGCAAAAGTCATTCATTTGACCAAAAATAAACTGAAAGTTATCAGTCATAAATAGACACTGCAGTGCATCGAAGGTACCTAAAAGCTAAGATGCAAGACGTTATGTAAAAGTGTTGTAGGCACTATAGGTGAGGATGTCTCAAAGACTCAGATTAAGAAAATACTTGAATGAACCCACAGACTAGAAAAGAAGAACTTCAACACAAAGCTAAGTGATGCAACAAATATATTTTACATGCATAGTGAAAGTGACAAGAAGGCACACTGTACCTGGATGTCAAAACTAAATGAACCTGGATTATTCAGTAGATTTGTGTGATAGCAGGACAGCAAATTAGGGACTGAAAATACAAAAACCCCATCCCAGAGCTGGAGAATATTCTACTTTTCAGAAACGCCACGGAAATACTAGTCTTTGGATAAAAGAATCGGTTGCTTGGCAACCAGCAGACCACTACAAGACTGGCGTTGTTGGCAGAGGTGACTACCATAACATAGTGTAGCACTTTACACATGTGGAACCTGGACTTGTCTCCTTTTCTCTGACAGTACACAACAGATGAGTAGAAAACCAGTCCAGCCCCGCAACCAACTCAGCCTGTCCAGCCCAGTTGTTTTTGAGGTTACAGCCCCATGGTAACAGCGCCGCAGCCATTCACCGCTTCACAACAATGTGGATATTTAATACTGCAGCTGGCGTGTTTCATGTGGTGTGAATGGGGCCTTTAGTTTCGTCCCATCTCAGATATGGAGATTGTCTGCTCTGCTATACTGTTACACAGCCAGCAGAGTGAAAGGGATGAAGGAGAAGACCCAGCAGAGGAGCAGACCAAGGTCACAACCTTTTCAATAGGCTTGACACACAAGATTATAGAGGTGTAATGGAAAACAAGACACTTTTTATTACGCCATCTCTTACTAACACACAGTATCATATATCCATAAACTCTAACCCTAAAGTTTGGTATTTATGATACACCATAGACTTCTGCACTGCATGACAGTATGTGATTACAAAGGTTACACGTGGGTGTATTTGAGAATGTGTTGGCAAGATCGGGTGTGGTTTAAAGGTAGATAAAGGTACTAATACTAGTACCCTTAAGATGATACTGATACCAATAAAGTACTTAATTTGATACCTTTTTTCCCTACATCATTCAATACCCACCATGTGAATTGAAGCATTCAGTTGCGTAACACACCACCACCACTGCATTTATTTTTATCAGACGCCACAGGTGTAGTAGAGCCATACTTTCACATTTTTGGTGGCATCTCGGCACGCTGAGCTGCCAACTCCATCAAATACACCATGCTCAACTTCACCACACCAGACTGTATTGGGTGTAGCTGATAGGGGTAGTGGGTCAATCACATGTCGTAATAAAATCAAAGAAAGCTTCCCATACAAATAGTCTTTTTGTTCTAGATCTGGGTACAAAAAGAATCAAAGCAGCGTTTGAACGGAGACGTTTCGAAACTACTTGGCTCTGGGTTATTTCGGTCAATACCTTAAAAGGTATTGAGTACCGATACCCGGCCCTAGTGATCCAGCAAACATTGGCCAGAGACAGATAAAGTAGGCCAATAGGTGAAGCAGCATTACCTGTTTGGGCTGTTTAAACTTTGATCTGTCTGTTCCTTGAAGTCACCGCAATCAGTTCTTTACGTGTTAATTGATTTTTAAGGGATACTCTCCACAGGTTTTAAATAATCACAGTCTTCCAATCACTGCAGTAAATTGTATCATTTGGGTGAAAGACTTCATACAAGCATGCAGCGGGTGTAGCTCAATGTAATCTCATCAGACTTGTTGTCCTAGAGCGGCCTTGCCTTGACAGGATGGAGTGACAATATTTTCATATTCTCCACAGACGCTGAGGCTGGCTGTTTTCAAGGGCATTGCATTTATCCAAATCAGGTAAATGTGAGTCAGTAGTAGGAAGCCTCTAAATTGCTGTGCCGCTCCAGACCAGCTGGACAAGACAGGCCAGACTCTGAAGCACTCACCATGTCAGCTGCATGCCACATGATGAGAGGGAGAAAACCTGCTCAGTCACTATTAGAGTGAGATACTACTGGCCCATTTCTGTTTAGGTGAATCATTTGGTTTATCTTTGATAATACAGCCTTACAAGTCAAAAAACCTGTACATGTGTATCTGTTAGTAAAATCAAGGTGTGTAAAATGAAATTCAGAGAGTGTTGTAAGGAAATCATTCCTTAATAAATAAAACTGACACACCCTTGGAGAGTTGTGCCTCCTAGAAAGAGCCTTTTATAGAAAACAGTTGTAGTCTCTAAACAGGAGCCACACATAGGACGATTATCTTAGTTCCATCTTTGCTGTCCGACTGTTGCTTTCTAACATGGTATATGATAAGGGCAATTAGTCAAGAAAAAGGAGAACCAGAAGACAAGTTTAAGTGGACGATGGGGAAAAGCATCTATGTGGTGATCATATACATGATTCACATTGTGGCTCTTTTCCATTTAAATGTGCTGTTGTTGATCTTGTATACAGGCTATTAATTTGACTTGATCTTTTGCCACAAATACCACTTCTTAACACTTGCCCCCCCCCGCCCTTCATATTAAAACAGCCCTCAATCCAGCTCTGAGTGGAGACGAGGGTAGTCAGGATGCAGGGAGGGAGCGTTGAGGGTGTTACTTGGAGGTTTATGAAGCGATTAAAAATGTTTTGTGGATTACAGTGTGGTAATCTGTGCTGGCTCAACCAGGTCGCTTTGTGAGGCAACAACTCTCTTGAAAAAAAGTAGGAAGCAGTTGCCTGCTATAACGCACTCTGACAACACACCTGACTTACCGCGGCACATTCTTGACCAACCAAATGACTGAAGACTAAAAAACGTTTTCTTCATTCTCTCACACTGTTAGCCGCAGTCATTGTTTGTAACTGCGGCCCTCAAACAGCACAGGTAGTTTATTTAGGCAATGTTGCAATAACAGATGATAAGGTTGCTGCCATACCTTGGAGCCAATCCCCAATCCAGTATACAGTATAGCAGCTATTGTAAATCAGTGAGGGAGAGTTTCACTTCATGTCTGCTGAGGAAAATCCATGCCCTACTTTATAAGACCTTATATAACATTTCACTTGGCCCGGAGAAGGATAAGCTTCAACAAGATAACATACATACAACACTCATATAGCTGCTCCTCTCAAGGCTGGAGAACAAATCCTTGCTAACATACACCTTTGAACAAATCCATGTTATGACTATGCATTTGGACAAAAGTCTTTTTTTTTTGTAGATAAATAAAACATCTCAACCGGAGACAAAAAAGCAGAGACTGTGCTGGGTGATATCACACCGTCCCATCAATATAAGATACTGTAAAAGTCAAAGGTTGTGGAATAAGAGCACATATTCTGATTTGTTATCAACACAGCAGATTTTTGTCTTCATTCCACACAGACACGCCTTACAGTTTCATGCTTCAGGACAATTAACTAAACAATAACACCTGTTTTAGCTGCTCGCCTTAGGCCACTATGAGCCATCCAACCTACACACATTCCCTCCTCCCACTATGTCTCAACAGGCACTGACTCAAGACACAGCCAACTAAGTCTACTACACTAATTGCCAGTGCCACCTTCCCTTGGGGCATGCATACACATTTTTATTCTGGTTTTATAAAAACCTTACGAGCTGTGCTTTTTAGTAAAGCCGCAAATGCTTAACAAACATGAGCAGGGGAAGTCGCTGACGCTGTGTGTAAATATGAAAGAGAAAGATAAAAGAGTATAAAAGAGGTAATAATCGGTTTATTTTCTATTGAGAGGACGTGTCACCAAACCTGTTAATTCACACATTAATGAGCCCACTGTGTAAATGTATGTGAAGCTGTTTCTGTAAGTTGCTCTATGGTCACTTGCAGTGTTGGAAATTAACTTTTTTGTCCACCTACCATTGTGGCTGGTATATTTCAAAATCTAACAGCTACTCAATAGATTACCATTGTTTTTTTTGGCTGGTAAGTGAAGCAAATCTAGCAGCCACTTGCATATTTTACCAGCATTTGGCTGGTGGCCGGTGCTAATTTCCAACTCTGATCACTTAACACATTAAATTGGTGTTATATATATATATATATATATATATATATATATATATATATACTTTTAAACATCTAGGATTCATAATTGATGCCCACTTGTCTTTTAAGGAGCACATTCAGTATGTTGTAAAAAAGCTGAAGCTCTTATTAGGATTTTAAAACAGAAACCAGTTTTGCTTGTCTTTTCGTGTGAAACAGAAACTGGTGGAATCTACCTTTTTGCCTGTTATTGACTAAGGGGTTTGAGTTGTATATGAATGCTTCTGCTTATTGTCTTCGCATGCTGGATAGCGTGTATCACTGGTCACTGAGATTCATTACAAACTGTCGTTCTTTTGCTCACCATCGTGTACTCTACTCTAAAGTGAAATGGTCATCCTTGGTCATTGGTATGTGTTTATCTACAAAAGCATTCTGGGTTTAGTTCCTTTCTTACTTGTCTTCACTTTTAAAAAGGAAAACTGGAAGTCATAATCTACGTTCTGTGGACATTTTGCAATTCCCAAAGTACGGACTGAATTGGGAAAGAAAGCTTTTAGGTTTTCGGGACCTACTGCTTGGAATAATGTACAATCTGATCTTCAACTTCAAAACGTAGTTACCTTGAATGAGTTTAAGGTCTCTGGTGAAATCGCTGCAGTCCAGGTTGTCTGTGTGCAAGTGTTTTGTATGAGCAAG